>NC_069136.1:45361229-45621751 GCF_026914265.1 Mya arenaria
AGTGTCACTTTAAGAAATGAGTATACATTTATAGAATACTACTCGTATATGTTTATTTTGCAAATTTTAGTCTATTATGTATAGATATATATACAATCAGCATTACGCAAGTTAAGGGTAATCATAAATTTACTGTTAAGCAAAACTCAACTCAAAAGTCAATTTAATTAGCAAATTTAATTAGAACATTTTTACATGATTTAAAAATGCACTCTCATTGACATTGCCATATAAATTTTACCACAATTAATAATATTGTTTTAATATTCCAAAAAAGATGAATTAATGTCGAAAACAAAGGTTCTTACGAAGAATACCAAATTAAATTTGAATTAAATATGCATAAAATACGGTATGTCTACCTTATGCGACTATAGTAGAACGCAGTAAATCTTTTAGCATTCACCAATCATTTAATATTTTTGCGCTTTCTGCTATTAAATACACGGTTACAATCTTCTTATCAGTAATAAATATTTTCCATGAATGCATTTTTGTAATAAGTAGTTAAAGGTGTATGTACTGATTTTGAATAAGAGTGTCACTTTAATCTTAAGGAGAAAAGTATGAACTACAACTATCCGTGAAATATATTTTAACATGTAGCTAATGATAGATAAGTAGCAATATTATCCAATAGTTTATCATCATCACAGGACACCAAGTTGTTATCTCAATGGTTTGTTGTTTTTCCTTGATCATAGTGTTCCTTTATCTGTCCATCTCGGTACTGTTAACTAATTGCGGCTTTTATAAAGCTTATTATGATAATTAGCCAGCTTTTATACGCAATCCGGATTTTATGAGAACTAATATGCACTAAGTACTCCACTAATGCAGCTAATATCAAATGGAACGCTGCCCAGATAGCGTAAATTATTGCTAATAGCGATCTGTCTGACATTAGTGATATACTGCTGCAAGTCTAGACTGTCATCAGCCCCCTACCTTTCTTCTTATTACAGGATCAAGTCAAGCTTCTTTTTTTTGTTTTTGGTTTAATATCTGTAATAATCTCCTTTCCAAGAGTTCGAATATAATTCAGAAAAGTAATACATATGGTAATCACGATAGACATTGTCTTTATTTTGTAAAATCAATTTTTAAGTATTTTTTAGCTAAAAGTTTTTCTATACAGTTTTTTTAAAGTGTATTTCATTATATATTATGTTATATTGGTTGTTTATATCTTCTGATGAAGGCGTTACGCCGAGACGTTTAAGAGAATAAACTTTAAGTGTTTATGTGGTTAATTTTATTCATATTTTTATTATATATTAGACACTATGTCCATGTTTGTACAATTTAAATATATATATATATATATAGCTTCTTGTTTTATATATACTTGAATATTAGTTTTTTACTTTCAAAAAACTATATAGAAAAACCTTTAGCTAAAAAATACTTAAAAATTGATTTTACAAAATAAAGACAATGTCTATCGTGATTACCACATGTATTATTTTTCTGAATTATATTCGAACTCTTGGAAAGGAGATTATTACAGATATTAAACCAAAAACAAAAAACAAGAAGCTATATATATATATATATATATATATATTATATTATATAAATTATATATCATACATTGCTATTAAAAATCGACGCACAGCACAATCTTAATGTGTATACATTATTATTTTCATATTCTTTGCATCTAAGTGTGTTTGTGGTGTCCAATACATTAGGTACAAAGACTATTATAATTAATTTCAAATATAATTATAATTCAAACCAAATAAACCAAAACGGAATCAAACATTATTATGAACGGTTTTACATACCTCCACGAGTACAACGTGCACATTGTCATTCTGTGATGCCATCGCAACTTCGACCAGGACAAAAATTAGAAATCCAAACTGGTAATCCATGGTTGATTCTAGTTGATCCTCTTCTGTGTGTGGATTTTTTTGTGTAAAAATTATAAGATACGTTCTTACTTCCAAAATTCTTAATACTGAATGGATGAACTACGGAACCTGAACTTAATATAATTGCTGATGACCGGAATTCGCGCGGAAATCTCTATTGCAGAAAACGCCACCCTACTGGATCGTTGCGAGAAGCTGATTGGCTGCTACGAATATGATTTTCTGGTCGAGACAGGAAACTGGTAGCGTGAAATTATTGCTATTTCCTTCTGTCATACGCCGGCACCGCTCACTGAGAGGTTAATTCCGCAATATTTGGTTTAGCCATGATTCAATTAAGAGATTCACTAACTATCGTAATATCTGAGAAAATTTCGTTTTATCATTGTCTGCTTATACTTGTGTTGCCTCTAGACATTATTCCTGCTTCTGATACTTTCTGGCTGTTTTTTTCCGGAGACATTCTTTCTCGGAAAATATAAGTATACCAAAATGGGATTAAAATGTATAGAGATAAAAACAAATGTATATTTGCGCTTTTTAAACTGGAGTATTTGTGGCCATGAAGCAAAAAAAAAGTTAAATATTATGAATAACTAATTTAACTGTACAAAAATTACGCATTCGTACCGTTATAAATTTATAACCTTTTTTGATCAAAATATACTCGTTGCGAATAAAGCAGGTTATGCTAGGGTTATCTTAAATAACACATAATAACATGAATTCTTGTTCATGTTATTCCGATACTTTTAAGATTTTTTAAGTTGAAGTATTGTTTGTTCGAAAAAAATATATAGATATAAAACAAGATAAAGCATTTAGAAGGTAGTAGAATTGTTAAGAAAGCATTATTTGTGTAATAGTTGATGTTTGTTTCAAAATCATCACTATCCAACATTCTGACAAACATTTGGAAAAAATCTTTTGCCTGCTTTAATTATCAGAACAGAACAGAACAGAACAGACAGCTTATTCGACTTATACAAGAGTACATCGTCGTAATACATATAATACATATAAACATGTCACGTATCTAATCTTAAAACATAATATTATAAAATAGAATTTAAAGACCGCTACTATTTCTATATTTTCTCTTATTGTTTTAGATTTAGTCATTATATTTCATTGTGAATGTATTCCAAGCACTATAATACATTAAATCTACATTTCAAATAATTTTATAAAGCTTTTATTTTTAATAAATTCCAAAATTATTTTCATGATTCAAAATTCGAGTGTTCGCGCCTAGATCACATAATTTTAAGCTCTAATTATCACAGTTTTGGGCGTACAAACAATTTTCGAAAAAGAAAAACATAAGATTTATTAAAATTTTCCATTTTGAACATTTTTGACCGAAAAGTAAAACTACTATACATGTGAACGAACATTTTCTTAAATGTAATCTTATCGTTTTCTTATATTTAAAACAAAGTTATCTCTTTGTTCCACTATGTATAAACTTTATGAATAAAAACCGATAATTCATTTTTATCATCATCCAAATTACATTGTTTTAAAGATTATTTTTTTTGTATATAATTTCTCTTAAATCTTTTTTAACTGTTTTCATTAACAGCAAAGTTTAGATTTCTGACTAGCATTTAACATTAATTAAAATCCGAAACGATTCGCTGATGAAGTTTATTACCATATTAACTGATTCATTACATAATTCCTAGAGTTTTTGTTACTAGAAACGTAGAATTTATACTTTTCACCCCTTAAAGCTGCACTCTCACAGATTGAACGTTTTGAGAACTTTTTTATTTTTTGTCTTGGAACGAGCCAATTTGTTTGCGAAAATCCATCGAAACCAGTTATATAGGACTGCTGACAGAAATTAGATCGCAGATTTTTATATTTTAGTTCGAAAATGGATGTTTTGTGCAGTTTTCTTAAACCGTTAGTAACGGTTTAGGCCATAAAATATTAATTTTCGAACGGAAATAGGAAAATCTATGATCGGATCTTATGTCAGCAGTCTTTTATCACTGGTTTGCAGATATTTACGCAAAATTTGCTCTTTCCAAGACAAAGCATAAAAAAGTTGTAAAAACGGTCTTTGAGAGTGCAGCTCTAAACAATCGAATGTTATCGACCTTTTCTATTTACATTGCATGTTTCTAGTTTTAAAACCTATTTCGTGTAGTGTATTTTGTTATGTTAAGCAATGACAAAGATCATCGTTATCACGGTTCATTTCTTAGCTACTGGGCTTGTCCCTGTATTATCAAATAAATATTTAAAATGTGATCAAACACAACACAAGAATTCCCTTAATACCAATACCTAAACTTCTTTTATTGAGCATTTATATTTGCATTATTACCGGATAAACGAGTCGTCCATCACGATGATTCATGTGTATTTCGCGCCATTATCTGCACGATAAATTTCCGCTGAGAGACGCTGCAGGCGGAAATCGGAACAGTCGGTGAAGGAATTTCTATGGAAATGCGTTTTTTTTACTATAAATCATTGAGGCTATGGCATTTTCATCTTAAAGTTCATGAAAACACCATTCATGACAAAAGCCCTTTTTATATTTATGTAATTGTTTTTTTAGAATAAAACACGAGTTTGACGACCTAGGCAATGGCCATTTCTCATATTGGCAAGCAAGCCGTCTTGAAACTGTTTTTCTTCAAATATAGAACATTGTCATCGCCGTGTCATTAATAAAAACTTCCAGGTGATAATAACGTGATTTGAATTAACTACATCTTTGCTGTCGTAATTACAACTCAATTGATTTTTTCTGTGTGCTCTAGCGGTTTCAGGCACCCCAACCCCCAAATCGTCCAAGTCTTTTTATTTCATTTTAGAAGAATAAAAGTAATAAACTAGGCCCAAAATGCACCATTTCGGACTAGAAATTGTTAAAATTTTCCAGGGGGGAGGACCAACACTTTAAACTAAATAAATTTCGATTCTTAGGGAGGGGCGCAAGTAAAAAGCGTACGCCCCTAAGTTACGCTCTAACGTCGAATCCTGGATCCGTCCCTGGAGTGTAATGTAATGTGTTTCTCTCGGCGATCGTCTGCTTGCTTCAGCTTTTAAGTCATGTTCAATTTAGTAAAACCCCAACAGGTTTAGGCTCCTTGTCCATTCGGAGCTCCGCGGCCATTTTTATCGAAAACAACCTCGGATGTATGCCGGTACATCAGTAGAAGTAGTTCGTATTTTTTTTAATTATATTATTAATTGAATGTAGTGTTTTAGCTTGTATTTATTTATCTAAGTTGAAATTGATTTCCAGTGAGGTGTATTATTGCAAACATAATTATGAATCCCAAGAGTAAAGCCATTACGTTTAACTGCTTAATAAATTACTACGCGACTTACTTGCAGCGGACTTAAACAAACCGATTTCTGAGTATGTAAACCGTCGAAATACATCCGAGGTTGTTTTCGATAAAAATGGCCGAGGAGTTCCGAATGGCTTCTTGTTTTGGTCATTCATTTTCATCTGCATTATCAATTCAGGCGTACATATTGTACCTTCCTTAAAAAGAACATTGTTTATAAACTGAAATTATCGATAAAATAGTTCCTGTGATAGTTGAATGGTAGGGAGACTTGGAGCTTAATATTTAATTGTTATTGTTGTTGTTTTTGTTGTTGTTGTTTTTGTTGTTGTTGTTGTTGTTGTTGTTGTAGTTATTATAATTATTATTATAGTTGTTGTTGTTGTTGTCATTGTTTTCGTTGTTTTCTTTGTTTTTTTCTTTACGTAGATGATTTGTTTTCTTTCCAACATTTACTTATCATTTGATGGACCTCTAAACACTATTGCAGTTGATGGGATGTCTGTTAATCTAATGAAATGGGAAATGGGAAATGTGCATGCCATTTGACTGATCATTTCTACATTAACCATGTAATGGGTCCTTATGTTATGCGAGAACAAAATATCCAGGGAAAGAGTGGAATACACCAAACAACGAAAATATGTTCTCCAATGGCAATGTAAACAAACTGTATGACGTCAATACATGTGCGCATGCCTGGTCCTTACTGCGTATGAATGAGTACAATTTTTATGAACGCATTTTATTGTATGTGAATCCTAAAACCGTTGGCGATAAACCAGCAAAAAGATATAATTTGTTTTCAATTATTTTACCCACAATGTGGTGAATTGTTATTGTCTGGTTTTCTCAGTGGTCTCTTTTTTATATCAATGCATTTAAACCCAGAGAAATACTACTGGTATTTAACAAAACATTATGTAAAAAATCATATGTATGATACAGCTACGCATTATAAGCATATTTAGCTCATCGTTATAAACACAAAAAAATTACAAATATTGCATGCATGAAAGAAGCCAATGTTATTATCATACGTTGAATATAAACATACTTCATCTTAAGGCTATTTTCCAAGGCGGATAGGCTAATACAGGGCGCAGTTTGAACAAAAAGCAATTAGAAAGCCATCAATTAGACGATGACTTTCAGATAGAAATTAGCGAAACAACCTTATTAAATATATTTTACTATCTATTCATCTCTGGCATTTGATTAGCGAACGCCGGTTAAAACGTTGTCATTGACCCTGCATTATTAATTTAGTGGTTGTTTGTGTTTATATAGCTCTGTGGAAAAACAATATTTTTAAGAAAAAAATGTCTGGCTGTGTCTAAATTTACAACGCCTGGCAATGAATCCCTATTTTCCAACCGGCCCTATTTTTTTTATCCCGACCCTATTTTTTCTCCCGACCCTTTTTTTCCTCCCGACCCTTTGTTTTCATCCCGACCCTATTTTTTCAACCCGACCCTTTTTACATCCCGACCCTATTTTCATCCCGACCCTTTTTTCCTCCCGACCTTGTTTTTCCTCTCGACCCAATTTTCCTCCCGACCCTATTTTTCCTCCCGACCCTATTTTTTCTCCCAGCCATCTTTTCTTCCCGATCCATTTTCCTCCCGACCCTTTGTTTATTCCCTACCCTTTTTTATTTTAACCCTCTTTTCCCCCCGATCCTTTCCCCCCCCCCCTCCCCCGACTCCATTTTCCTCCCGACACTTTTTTTCCTCCCGACCCTTTTTTCCTCCCGACCTTATTTAACTCCCGACCCTATATTTCCTTCCGACCCTATATTTCCCCCGACCCTATTTTACTCCGACTCTCCCCCCCCCCCTTCCCCCAACCCTATTTCTCCTCCTCAGCCTACACTCTTATGCCGTTTTTGTAATTTCCTGAACAATTGTACATTTATGCTTGAACGTGTTGAAACTTGACCATTTTATTTTCTAAAATAGCGATATACCCTGATATATTTGTAGGTTTGGTACAGAAAAACCGGTTCTCAAAAACAGAAATAGAAATAAAGATATGCCTACCATATGGTTCCATATTCTATTTAAAAAGTAAACAAAGAACGTTTGTTTTGGCCTCATCGAATGGAATGTCAGTATACTTGCCCTGCTAAATTATTTATAATAATTTGCTGTATGTACTAAATAACCATTCCTTGATATACTAATGTAGACCTTGTTTATGTTAATCATCGTTATACACTGACGGTATTTACTTATCTTCTTTCTTCATATTACTACTAACAACCTGCAATAAATACTTGTCATGACGGCAGGTGAAAAAGAATGTGTTTTTCAGAATTATTTTCGTTACCTCATAAAACGTGTATACCATTTCATGATGAGAAAACTCATATGATTAAAGCTGTTGGTAAATGCACCATATCTGCACAAGGATTTTACCAATGTTAACCAAAAAAAACATTTGAAAGAAAATAAAGGCAAAACAAATGCAAAACACACGTTGATCAGGGATGTTAAAAGACATTTTATTACCCTTACTGTTTGTGCCCTTATTCATTGTGAAGGATGTCGCGAACAAATGAGAGAGGAATCACTAACGCATTGTGTGAAGTTTTGATGACAGGACAATTCCAGTCCACCCCTTCGTTATTGATGTCAGCATTGTCGCTCAGTTCTCTCATGTGTTATATGATGCAACGTTAGAATTGTATATTACAAACTTTAAACATAAATATTTCCACGACTTTTATGGCCATGATTTTGTTTCTCGTACCTTACGTTATTAATACAAAATATGATAATTAAAAATTAGTACCGAATTCAAAGGTTTGAATGTATCGCGACGTTTTCATGGCAGAAAACCTGACTGGAATAAAACAAATGATTCATTTCGTTTAACGCCTTAAAGTAACAAAACATCTTTGGACGATATGTAAGTAGCTTGATGCCTTTCACCATAGTTCCACAAAAGTACTAAGTTCTTACACCAGCCAAGGATAATACCACGAAATAAAGAAGTTCGTACGTACCAAAGATAAAACCACGACATAAAGAAGTTCGTACCCAACTAAGGATTACACCACGTACCCAAGCAAGGATAACACCACGAAATAAAGGAGTTCGTACCCAACTTAGGATAACACCAACAACACGAAATAAAGAAGTTCGAACTCAACCAAGGATAGCACCACGAAAAAAAGAAGTTCGTACCCAACCAAGGATGACACCACGAAATAAAGAAGTTCGTACTCAACCAAGGAAAACAACACGAAATAAAGGAGTTCTTACCCAACCAAGGATAGCACCACGAAATAACGTAGTAAGTAACCAACCAAGAATAACACCACGAAATAACGTAGTAAGTACCCAACCAAGTATAACACCACGAAATAACGTTCTTCGTACCCAACCATGAATAACAACACGAAATAAAGTAGTAAGTACCCAACCAAGAATAACACCACGAAATAAAGAAGTTCGTACCCAACCAAGGATAACACAACGAAATAAAATAGTTCGTACTAAACCAAGGATAACACCATGAAATAAAGAAGTTCGTACCCAACCAAGGATAACACCACGAAATAAGAAGTTTGTGCCTAACCAAGGATAACACCACGAAATAAAGAAGTTCGTACCCAACCAAAAATTACACCACGAGCTAATGTAGTTCTTACACCGACCAAGGATTACACCTCGAAATAAAGAAGTTCGTAAACAAACAAGGATAACACCACGAAATAAGGAAGTTCGTACCCTATCAAGAATAACACCACGAAAAAAAGAAGTTTGTACCTAACCAAGCATAACACCACGAAATAAAGTAGTTCGTACCCAACCAAAGATAATACCACGAGCTAATGTAGTTCATATCCCGACCAAGAATAACACCATGAAACATTAATAACGTAGTTCGTACCCAACCAAGGATAAAACCACGAGCTAATGTAGTTCTTACACCACCAAGAATAACACCACGAAATAGCGTAGTTCTTACACCATCAAGAATAACACCATGAAATAATGTAGTTCGTACCCCACCAAGAATAATATCATGAAATAACGTAGTTCGTACCCCACCAAGAATAACATCATGAAATAACGTTGTTCTTACACCACCAAGAATAACACCACGAAATAACGTAGTTCTTACACCACCAAGAATAACATTATGAAATAACGTAGTTCGTACCCCACCAAGAAAAACACCATGAAATAACGTAGTTCTTACACCACCAAGAACAGCACCACAAAATAACGTAGTTCGTACCCAACCAAGGATAACACCACGAAATAACGTATTTGGAAACCATCCAAGAATAACACCATGAAATAACGTAGTTCTTACACAACCAAGAAAAGCACCACGAAATAACGTGGTTATTACACCCAGCAAGTAAAACACCACGAAATAACGTAGTTCATATCCACCAAGTAAAACACCACGAAATAACGTAGTTCATATCCACCAAGTATAACACCACGAAAAAACGTAGTTTTAAACCCACCAAGGATAAGACCACAAAAAGGCGTAGTTCGTTCCCAAACAAGCCCAAGGATAGCACCACGAAATAAAGTAGTTCTTACACCCACGCTTGATGTAAGTTTTCTGGTTTATTTGTTTTTTAAATATATGATCAAATAGCAAGGGATAAACGTTTGGATTTGACACACCAGGCATAACACACTACTATATTTCTTTATAAATGATGACATTTTTTGTATAATTACCATTATTAGAGCCTCAAATTCGCCGTACAATTACGAAGAGACTAGCTCTTAAAGATGTTTGTGACAATATTCCAATATTTCCCCCATTTAAGGTATAATTATCTGCAATTTCGCATGTGTGTTATTGGCTTTAACTGTCACCAGCCTCAATCAGTGTTGGTGAGATTTATGTGATATTTGAGCGGTATTGGTCTCGCGGATTTTCAGTTTTTATGTTTCTCGAATTTATACACAACTTTCCAAATTGTGATGACACGAGAAGCAGATATGGTTTCTCAGTTAAATGTTTGAATTTTGCATCATATCATATAGAGGATATTTGCTTTTTCAATGTAAAAGCGTAATATATTTCACCACGAGGGTAACAAAATGATACATGCCACTAGTGAAATATCACTTTAGGTGTTCGCGAGGTGAAATATTTTGCGATCTTACACTGAAACGATCAATTTTTTTCCATTATGTGCCTAAAAGAGATTATAAGTATCTTCAATGGCCGAGAGTGTAAGACAGGTTCATTCCGCCCCGAGCGTAGTGTGTTTTGCGGAAACTCGGTAAACCTCGTTTCCGCAAAACACACTACGCTCGGGGCGGAATGAACCTGTCTTACACTCTCGGCCATGCGCGAGGGTCGGGAGGAACCTATCTTACACAAGCGGCTATGGTAGATGCTTTTTCTCCCACCTCAGTTAAACAAAATTTAGTAAAAAAGTGTTTTTTGCTGGAACTATTTTTTGCTTAGTGAAAATAATTGCGTATGGATATGCGATAACACGTGGTTGTCATGGATATTCGCGCAGTGATTCAGAATATGTTTATAGTCAAATCGGTCTTTTTAAATAGTTCTTAAGAGAATGAAGCATTATTTCTTGAATGGTGCGTGAAAACTGTTTTATGGTGACATTTGAAGCGAGAAATAATCAATTAGCGTTCTAAATATTACCATAAGACAAGATTTCCTTGATGCTACAGTCTTCAACAAGGGAGGTAATTACAATGTGGTAACCATTAAAAAGGAGTTCCATACGGGCATTTAATCTTCGCCCGTGGGCAAGATTATAAGTATCTTCAATGGCCGAGAGTGCAAGATAGGTTCATTCCGACCCGAGCGTAGGGTGTTTTGCGGAAACGAGGTTTACCGAGTTTCCGCAAAACACCCTGCGCGAGGGTTGGGATGAACCTATCTTACACGAGTGGCTATGGTAGATGCTTTTTCTCCCACCTCAGTTAAACAAAATTAAGTAAAAATGATTTTTTTTGCCGGAACTCTTTTGTGCTTAGTGAAAATAATGGCGTACGGATATGCAATAATTCGTGGTTGTCATGGATATTCGCGCAGTGATTCAGAATATGTAAATGGTCTGATCGGTCTTTAAATAGTTCTAAGAAGAGTGAAGCATTATTTCTTGAAAGGTGCGTGAAAACTGTTTTCTGGTGACATTTGAAGCGAGAAATAATCAATTAGCGTTCTAAATATTACCATAAGACAAGATTTCCTTGATGCTACAGTCTTCAACAAGGGAGGTAATTACAATGTGGTAACCATTAAAAAGGAGTTCCATACGGGCATTTAATCTTCGCCCGTGGGCAAGATTATAAGTATCTTCAATGGCCGAGAGTGCAAGATAGGTTCATTCCGACCCGAGCGTAGGGTGTTTTGCGGAAACGAGGTTTACCGAGTTTCCGCAAAACACCCTGCGCGAGGGTTGGGATGAACCTATCTTACACGAGTGGCTATGGTAGATGCTTTTTCTCCCACCTCAGTTAAACAAAATTAAGTAAAAATGATTTTTTTTGCCGGAACTCTTTTGTGCTTAGTGAAAATAATGGCGTACGGATATGCAATAATTCGTGGTTGTCATGGATATTCGCGCAGTGATTCAGAATATGTAAATGGTCTGATCGGTCTTTAAATAGTTCTAAGAAGAGTGAAGCATTATTTCTTGAAAGGTGCGTGAAAACTGTTTTCTGGTGACATTTGAAGCGAGAAATAATTAACTCGCGTTCTAAATATTGCCACCAGACAAGGTTTCCATGATGCGATACAGACGACAGTCTTCAACAAGGGAGGTAATTACAATGTGGTGACCATTAAAAAAAATCCATACGGGCATTTTATCTTCGCCCGTGGGCAAGATAAGAATTTCTCGCATGGTTAAATTAATGGATCTTATTATCTGAGGTGGGAGAAAAGAATATCTAGCATGGTTAAATTATTGGATCTACTTATCTGAGGTGGGAGAAATGAAATTATGTTAAATTAGTGTGTTTTTATTCAGAAAAGCGCGCCGTATTGTATTCTGGAAATGAAGGTTTGATTGTGTTTTGGCTTTTGCCCCGTGCCGTTGAGTAAAATCCTTAATTATTTTCGCAAATATTTGAACATAGTTTTTTGGACAACTTTGGTTTGTGAATAAATGCAGCGTTGTAGACCACCATATTAGCAACTGTTGCGCAAACAAGTTTGTTTTTTCCGCAAATCGTACTTATATAGCATCCTCATGGATCATACAATGGTAATTATGGACAACACAATTAGCCAAACCTTGAAGGCCATGGGACACACGGTAACAGCCCAACAAAAAGTAAATAAGAAACGCACAACCACTGGCACCGGAATTTTAAACTTAATCATTTTTTTTTAAAAATTAAAAAAAATCAATATTTTTTTCACATATTCGGTATTATAATTTTTAGTAAGGAATTATAAGATTATTTTTTTTTGATTTTTAAAAAATGATTGAGTTTGAAAATCCGGTGCCAGTGCGCACAACGCCACAAAACAACAAAGACGAACTTCACATGCAAAAGAACTCATATTAACACCTTGGAACTGTCAGCCGGACAGGAGTACGATGGGGATTGTAAAGCCTCTGTCGTAGCTTCTCGGTAGCATTGTAGGCCCGGACTGGACTGCCCATGATTTAGAAACACTTTTTTTTTAAAAAGTAAATAGATATATTGTTTCGAAATTATGAAATCATTAAAACGGCAGAGCATTTTGGTAGTCCGGGTGGGTTATAATTGAAAATACATTACAGTTTGTACGAGTATTACAACTATTATACACATAGTGTCTGTTCTGCGGGAGGATTCACCTTTTCAACAATCGTCCCGTGACGTTGTTAAACTGACATGCAATGACATGTGAGATATTGACGCCGTTTGATTCGACAATTTTTTTTCTCGAAAATTTCAATTCGTGTAAAGACGACATTAACTCAATAGTATAAGGCAAATGGTTGTGTCAAATTAGTATCCAACATGTTTTAAACGTTGTTTTTCTTCTTTGTTTAGAGTTGTATTCAAAGACGTAGGGAAATTTGCACTTGAGCGCGTCCTTGAGAAAAGAGCGAACCGTCATATATGTTATCAGATTGATGTTCCATGATTTTCTGGCATGTAACATTAGTGGCAGATGTTTTAAAAGTAGTTTAGTAACATGACTGTGTGGTCATCCGGAGACTCTTATCAACATAATCATCACCTTAAAAATGGTTCAGGTTACATAAAATACTTTCTATAAACTTTTCTGTTGAGAATGGTCTTTCAGATCATTGCTTGCAAAACGGTATTGAGCATTTGAGCCAATTTCTGTAAAAGCCAGTCACAACTGGCAAACGTGAAGAACTATGGGGGCCCAGAAGTTTGTCCTTTGGTTTCCGATTTCAGCCGGGCGACGTCCAAGGTTGATTTTAAATTTTAAAAAAGCCAGTAGCCTGTTCACCAAACGTCTGAACTAATATTTATGCAAAAAGCTACAGAAACAAGCTCAGTAGCAAAAAGTTTAAACATAAACCCGGTTTAGTGGCACTGGGCAAACGCCAAAGACATAGAACACAAAATCACAAACAAGAAACAGAAGAACAGCACACAACTCCACAAACAGCACAGTGCATACATACTATATATATATATATATATACTATATATATATATATATTATATATATATATATATATATATATATATATATATATATATATATATATATATATATATATATATATATATAGATATGTTAAGCAGAATTAATAGGTACCGCCTTGGAACGGTCAGTAAGATGTAAATTATAAAGGTATAGGTAAACCCCAAGTACTTCTATGATTAGAGATCCCCAATTATTATTTTTTTCAAGACTAATACACATTTTCGCTTTAGAATGATTACTTTAATTACACGTCAGGAAATCCGAGCATAATCGGCTTGAACCAGAGGAAAAGGATAATAAGTCTAATAATGTGCTCGGCTTATGTTAAGAGCTAATTACCCTAATGTAATATGATAAAATAAACCTATTTTTTAAAGCTGCAAACTGAAACATCCATGGCCTGTTAATCAATATTTGTTATTTTAGTTCATCAGATAGATAAACAAACCTCCAATTACGTGCAAACATATTCAAATATATATGTAAACAAATGTATATCAAACCTAAACAAACAATACAATGTTGTTGTTTTTTAATTTCAACTCGTCATCGCATAAACACAAAATAAAAAACGAAATAGCTTATAAATAATCATAAATAATAATGTAAAATGCGCTTGTAAAAAATGCCAAAT
This sequence comes from Mya arenaria, assembly GCF_026914265.1. Classification (NCBI taxonomy): domain Eukaryota; kingdom Metazoa; phylum Mollusca; class Bivalvia; order Myida; family Myidae; genus Mya; species Mya arenaria. The sequence goes on from NC_069136.1 coordinate 45,375,704, forward strand.
AGCAAAACTTTTTTCACATTTCTTGTATAATGATATTAAATCATATACATATAATAATACTTGTAAATTAATTGTATATTAAAAGCTGGTATTGTTTGTTCCATCATCCTTTACATAATCATTAAGAAATCGAAATTTATTGTTTTCCTTAAAACTGATCTACAAGTGACCTATCTGTTCAGTTTGTACAATGAAAACACTTTAATACCGTTTAAGTTCTTGTGAATATATAACAGTTATATGTGAATTCACTTATCTTATGCATCGTTTTTTTTTTGTTTTTTTTTTCTTAAATGAACTGTTCTAGAGGTTTCACTATTTTCTATTACTAAAACCCTATATGCGACCACCCCATTTTTAACCACCAACCCGCTATTGAAACCGATTTTTTCAGACCTGATCTTTTTCCTCTATGAATCAATGGTCGTAAAAACAGACGGTTTCTTGTGTGTTTTTTTAATAAAATGGGACAATATTTGCATTTTGTTTGCCTGATCTGAAAGTAAAATTTATTGTCATAAAAATTCATATACTATCATTAGTAGAATTCGAGAAATCAAAGGAATAAACAGAGACACCTTTAAAATCATGTGTTCTTTAAGTTTGTTAACTTTAAAAACATCTCATACAATTTTATTTCCTACCTTGAAATGACATTTAATTAATGATATGTACGAACGCTAACGAACATCTATAATTGAATGGGGGTTTTACGCAAAAATTGTGATTGATGCAGATTATGCTATGAAAGATATTGATCTACTACTAGGCTAATTTCATGTTTAGTTTCCGTCAAGATATTATTGACAACATTGTAATGTATATTCATGTCATTAAACATATGTAGATTAATGAATGCTCGTGTCAAAAATCCCATGTTTCTTTCCATTTTCAGTATTTGGTGATTGTTGTGGACTCGCTTTAATCTGAGACTCTTTATACAGGCTTCCATGACACAAACTGGGCATTCGACCTCTCCTCGTGTTACAGAGTTGGGACCCCGTGTAAGAGTCCAATTAATAATACAAAACTGACCAGTTACTAAACAAGACAAATTATCGTGGCAAGCTATGTTGTTCCGATCAGCGATAAAACTCATAACTCGATTTTAAAGGTCAGCATTTGCTACTATCGATATTCCAATGATATAGCATGGCATTCGTTCCTTTACAAGGGAGTCAAACGCAAATTATTTTTCGTAGAGTATAAAGCGAGTGACATGTCCAGTGCGGAACACATGGATGTATTCTTGGAGTTTTGAGAAAAAATCCACGGCAAACATCAAAGTTATTGAAACATAAAAATGAGGCCATGTGGTAGTAGAATTCGAGAAATCAAAGGAATAAACAGAGACACCTTTAAAATCATGTGTTCTTTAAGTTTGTTAACTTTAAAAACATCTCATACAATTTTATTTCCTACCTTGAAATGACATTTAATTAATGATATGTACGAACGCTAACGAACATCTATAATTGAATGGGGGTTTTACGCAAAAATTGTGATTGATGCAGATTATGCTATGAAAGATATTGATCTACTACTAGGCTAATTTCATGTTTAGTTTCCGTCAAGATATTATTGACAACATTGTAATGTATATTCATGTCATTAAACATATGTAGATTAATGAATGCTCGTGTCAAAAATCCCATGTTTCTTTCCATTTTCAGTATTTGGTGATTGTTGTGGACTCGCTTTAATCTGAGACTCTTTATACAGGCTTCCATGACACAAACTGGGCATTCGACCTCTCCTCGTGTTACAGAGTTGGGACCCCGTGTAAGAGTCCAATTAATAATACAAAACTGACCAGTTACTAAACAAGACAAATTATCGTGGCAAGCTATGTTGTTCCGATCAGCGATAAAACTCATAACTCGATTTTAATGGTCAACATTTGCTACTATCGATATTCCAATGATATAGCATGGCATGTCGTTCCTTTACAAGGGAGTCAAACGCAAATTACTTTTCGTAGAATATAAAGCGAGTGACATGTCCAGTGCGGAACACATGGATGTATTCTTGGAGTTTTGAGAAAAAATCCAAGGCAAACATCAAAGTTATTGAAACATAAAAATGAGGCCATGTGGTAGTCATTTTAAGTACACGAGCCGTCGTATAAAAATAGCTCAAAACCTCGATGATATTTTAGCTAAAATAGGTCAAAGAACGATATATTTTTACTTAAAAGTCAAATTCAAATCACGTAGTTTTCTATTTTCACCTTGCAAAACAAACAATCTTTCACCTTTAATATACATTCAGTTTTTTTTTTTTTTGAGAGGAGCTTACACGTCTGGCCTCCAGGTAGGCGTATCTGTATTACGATACAGCGATATAGACCTACTTAACAGGTCAAAATATTCTTCGAAAATTTATAGATATACCCAAGGAATCCGCCGTTTGCTCCACACTGGACACGTCTCTCACTTAAAAAAAACGCAAAAATGATTATCGTCCGACCCTCTTTTGTACAGAAACATTATTAACAGTTATACTCCCAAAACTGATAGCATAACGAAATATTACACATTGTTTGTTTATTGTAATTTTAGGTCACCATCGCAGAATACATATAATAAAGTTTATAATTTAGTACATCAAATATAACGTATATTAGAATTCATATTAACAAATTGTATAATTTAGCACATCAGATATAATTTATATTAGAATTTATATTAACAAATTGTATAATTTAGTACATGAAATATAACTTATATTAGAAAACATATAACAATTAAATAAAACATATCAGAGTAGTGTTCATGTCTCTGTCAATGGGGAAATCATGAGTCGTGATAGGAAAACAACCGTTCTGAACCGCACTAGTTTAAAGAAATGAGCGCAAATTAAGGCCCTACCACCAGCATAGGCTATTTTTAAATTTGTACATGAAGCACATATGTTTACGCAAATGCATCATAAAGATGGCTTATGTGTTAGAGTATGTTGGCTGGCTTGATGGCGTGTTTTCTAATTTTAATTTATTATTTGACTATGATGTTATAGAACCAGTGGCTCCTATTTACATGTCACTGTGTTTCTAACTGCGCATGCTTCACAATTCTCTCCTTTGAGACATATTAGTCAAAAGATGTACGCCACTTCATACATATGTTTAAACCTTGAAAATAGTATGCATTGAAAATAATAAACATCCGGTTTATTCGATCCTGTTACGGTCACGCACAAGAAGGTTAATGTGTTTTTTCTTAATCAATTGTTAAAACTTAAATTCATTATAGACTACGAAACCAGTCATCATAATTATTGATGAATGGCTGTTATTCGGCGATGACAGACGAGCGAGACGTTTTCTTTACCATATTGTTGCCTTGTTCATTTCAATTTTGGCCTACATCATTAAACCATATTAAAAGAAAAAAATCCGATTATTAGAGTTTGCCAGTTTGAAATTGTTTTGCATAAAATCTTTTCGGATAGATACTTCCATATTCATTGCACCTTATAGATTACATTTAAAAATATAATCCACATACAACAGTTAATTCCTGGCACACAAGTGTGTAGCGATCATATCAATTACTTTTGCACGTGACACGCCGTCTTCTGATAGTGAACAAGTGATCATTGTGCAGTCATATTTAGTATGTATCTTAATGACATAGAAGAGACATTTATTCTACAAGGAGTGCAAGGTATCGAACTAGGAGATTTGAAATTATTTGTGTTATTGTACGCAGACGATATTATATTGTTCGCAAAAAGCGCTCAGGAACTACAGAATTCATTAAATGTTTTAGCTGATTATTGTGATAGATGGAAGCTGTCTGTAAATATAAAAAAAAACTAAAGTTATGGTTTTTCAAAAAGGCGGTAGACTACCACAAAATTTGTCTTTCAAATATAAGAATGAAGAAATAGAAATTGCAAGTAAATTCAAATACCTTGGGATTTTATTCACCACAGGAGGTTCATTCAATGAAACTGATAAAATGCTAGGAGGCCAAGCACTAAAGGCTATTTTTAAAATGAATAAGTACTTATATAAGTTCACCGATATTTCACCAAAACACATGCTTGATCTTTTTGATAAACTTATAACTCCAATTCTCAACTATTCAGGTGAAGTATGGGGATTCAATACTGGATCCCAGGTTGAGCGCACTCATTTAGCATTTTGCAAAAGGTTGCTTGGCGTTAAAATATCAACGCAAAATGATTTTATTTATGGTGAAACAGGAAGATTAAATGTAATAAATGGAAGATATTATACTATTATTAAGTATTGGTTAAAACTGTGTATGTGCGGAGATAACAAATACATTAAACACGCGTATAATATGTTAAAAAATTCACTTGATGTAAATCCTAACCAAATAAATTGGGCTTCGAAAGTGCAAGTATTACTTTCCCAGTTAGGGTTTTACGAAGCTTGGTTAAATCAAGGAGTAGGGAGTACTAAATTATTTTTACTGCTAGTTAAACAAAGATTGCAAGACAATTTCGTCCAAAAAATAATAAATAGTGAAAGTTCAGTCAAATTAAAAAATCTTGCCACATTTACTTTTAAGGCCTTTGAAATAAGACGCCATTTAGTATACGACTGACGTGCTTTTACCTAATACAAATTGAATCGAATACATGTTGTCTCTCCCGACATGAATTTTTTTCCTTCAAGTATATAAGTTTCATATTGCTATTTTGAATATATTATGTAAACTTACTATGCCAGATGACATCTGTACCAGTATATTATTAATATACTTTATTGTTAATTCTGCTATGCTATGGATCTTGTCAGATTTGTTTGCATAATAAAGTCTTCTTCTTCTTCTTCATATTATAATCCTCCAATATACTGCAAAATATGATTTACAGTATGGGTAAGCGTGAAATACGAAAACAAGTTGACAGATGACCCTTCGGTGTGACCTGGACCTATAGACATGGGTCTTGCACTCCGTCAATTAAGTGATTATGAATACAGTTTGTGTACAAGAATAATTATGGACAGACTAAGGCACACGAGAAGTATAGGTTAGAGTTAATTCAGGGATTTCTTCGTGAATAAGTAACCTAAGGGAGCGGAGGGCAGCGAATAACTTAATAAATTCTAACCGACTAAGTGTTAGCCTCTCCCAAATTGCATCAGCTTTAAAAGCAAGCCGTGTGCCTGTCAAAAAGACCTGTCAATCACTGCAAGATATTATGACGTCATTAAAATTAGCGCTGACACTGAAAATGCACCTTTGCATATGCAAACAGTAGGCGTGGTTACAAGGGCATGCGCAGTTATAGCAATTTACTTAATCCTGAAGAGTCGTATTCAGCAATAAGTGACAATCCTTCACAAATAAGAAACTGAACATTTTAAAAAATCAAGCACCCCTTATTGGCTGAAAATATAGGACAGACACAATGACCCACAAGCAGTAAACTCAAACCTTCTTATACGTTCATATATTATTTGAACATCCATCGTCATTGGATATATCCGTACAAATAGGGAGATTTTCAGCTTGGACACTCATTCAGATTTTGGACTCGATATCATACTTGCCTTATATCCAAATGGTATATTGACATTGAGTTTATAAGTACACGCACTCAAAATGGATCGTGAATCATTATAAGCCATGGACGGAAATTTGAAGTCAAAACCGAAATCTACTTTAGAACATCGATTTCCTTCAATGACCGATTAATAATACTACGTTGTCTAAGACGTCAATAAATTAAGCGTTGATTCAGTTGTACATGAACACATCTTCTCTTTGGCAGATAGTTGTTTATTATGATGACATGTTTAGAATGATACCGTTTTATTAGGAATCTTGTCATCTTGGACAGGCAATACAATTGATAGTTTGAAGGCACGTTACGAGAAAGCGCAAACTGAACAACATTACTAATATAAGGAAAACTCTCCTATTTCAAATTCATTCGATTGTCGTTCGTGTCTGGATGGGAGTAATTCGATTACATTGGTCATTAAACGACACTTAATAGTGTAATGTCTTGTCCCTCGAGCTGCTTTAATTGTTACTTCTCTGGAAGACATAATTACACAGACACATAATAACACATTTGTTTCTTTCTTGCAAGAACGTTTGGGGCATATTAATAAATGCTCTCGACAACTGAATTAGAGTCTGGTAGTGTCATATTCCATTATTAAGATGTTAGAATCGAAGACAATTTATACGGCTTTCGTATGTTTGTTCAAGTACAATGATGTGAAAATGTTATTTGCCAATTTTCAATGCGTTTTATTTAGTTTTGACTTGAATGCGTTTAATTTATTTGTGACTTGAATGCGTTTAATTTATTTGTGGCTTGAATGCGTTTAATTTATTTGTGATTTGAATGTGTTTCGTTTATTTGTCACTTGAATGCGTTTTGTTTATTTGTGTTATTGAGTGACGTAACTTTAAGAACAACACCGATGGTAGGGATGATAAGTTGGTAAGTTGAATTTATAACATTACATAATTTTTATTTCGATTTAAGCATATACAGCTTATTATCATATACACAAATCAATAGTTCATATATACACAAAATGATATAAAATTCAAATACAATCAATAATACTAATTAGCTTCCGAGTGCATAAAAAGTCACAACTACAATAGAGAAGGACATGCATTACAAACTATGTTCTACTGTACAATATTCATAATAGTCTCTCTTTGTTTAGAAGCTTTAATGATTTACAATATTAGTTTATGCAATTGATGTTTATTTCTGACATTGAAAAGTTAAATAAATTTGAAAAATACTAAGCCTTTTTATATAATAAGAACGAATATAGACACTATATATTCATTACATACACTCATGAAATGATATTCGTTCTCTAACTCATTCATATTGCAAAGTGCGTATTTTCTACATTATCTCGCTACACCAGAATATCTACCTCTCTCGGTGTTTAATTATGTTAGGATAGCTTTATTTTCGAGATAGTATGGCTGTTTTCAATGTTATATTACACAATCAAATAACCACTGGTTTCAATGCTCGACTTCAGTTCACGATTTAATTAATCTGGTAGACGTTCCAATGGCTTCTCTTAACGTCTTAAGTATTAATCTAAAGTGAGCAATGGAGCATTTCACATTAATAACGGAGTCTCGTAAACATCCACACATCATTAAATCCAGTCTGCTGTCACATATATCTAATATTTGATAGCCAGTAACTCTCGTTATCATGACAGTTTTTGTAACATATCTCAACAAATTAAACATACAAAATACATTTCTTATCATAGAAATTTCTGAGCTTAAATCAATATTTAAAGATGCACTCTTACTCCCAAATAAGACTTACCACAATTAATAATATTGTTTTATTATTCCAAAAAGGATGAATAATTGTCAAAAACAATGCTTCTTATGAAGGATACCGAGTTCAATTTGAAAGAAATGAGTATAAAACACGGTATTTCTACCATATGAGACTATAGTACACCACATTAAATCGTTTAGCATTCACCATTTAATATTTTTGCGCTTTCTGCTATTAAATACACGGTTACAATCTTGTCAGTAGTTAATATTTTCCATAAATGCATTATTTAGTAAGTAATTAAAGGTTCATAAGTAAAAATTGGTGTTTGTTATACATGTGTATGTATTGATTTTGAATAAGAATGTCACCTAATATTGCGTATCGTTCTGCTAATTATTAAAGGCAACCTGCCAGTTTCACCATACAAAGATTTATTAATAGTGGTCATTTTTATATGTGCATGCAAATCAAAACTTGCAAATATCTAAGTGCGATCGAACGCGTTTTAAACCCCTGTCAGTAAACGAGATACGTGAGGTTTTAGTATTCGGAAGACATCCAAAGAGCTGTCCGCTCTAACCAACAGAGTTCTTATGAAACCTTTTTTCAACTTATAACAAAAATAACTCGGATATGTCTTAAGACAAGACAGATCGCAAATAAATTAATTCTAAACGACCTTGAATTTCCAAACTATCACTAAATCACAAACAGTCCGATTAGCATAGTGGATAGCGCACTCGCTTCTTACCAATGCGTCCAGGGTTCTATTCCCGTCATGGATGTATATGATTTTGGTCCGGATTAACTGGTTTTATCCGGATTCTCTTCATGGTTTTCCAAACAACATAAAACCATACACTCGCGCAACATCGCACAAACGAGAGTGACTAAGCATACAGTTAGTATCACGTTTTACACAATCCTTGTAAACTAAATAGTTTGATTGCATAACATAAGTTAGTAACGTATTTGATACTTTCATGATTTAAGATTTAACGTGTGTTTAGTTTCGTTTTGGTTGCTCGCATAAGATTGCTCTGAGCTCAACGGCCAATGGCATACTTCAGAAGTATGTACATTATAACAACACTTCGTGTCTCAGCCACAACGTTGTAACTAATAATAGGAATTTCATCGAACTTCCCAAACTTGTAGAGCACCATGGGGATGTGTGTCGTGCATAAAATTCGTGCACATGTTTCAAAGGTTACGGCCATACTTTGAGGTCATATAGCACAAGATTCCATCGCAAATATTTGGCTTTAGCCGTAAAATTTTGATTATTAATGAACATGTTCATACTTGTCAATGTCCATCGGAATGTGAATTAATAATTGGGGGCATTTGTCACGTTTCTGACAGCTCGAGTGTCTTGTTCTTGAAGTTGTTTTTTATTCAACTCTATACACAGTCGGGTATTTAAACTGTTAAACATAAAGCGATGATTTTTTTATCAACAATAAGTGCACGTTCGCATTTAAATATAAAAATGAGTTAGACAAAAAAGTGCAAATGTGAACTACAAATGTTTAAAGTCAAGAAAAATAAAGGGAATATGTCAGGAATGTGTGATTACAATTGTTAAAAATACATGGAACACTAAACATATCTGTAAATACATTCCAAAAGGAAGATGCTTCGGAAGCAAACACTACTTACAACTTTTGAAAATAGCAGTGTGGTTTAATTCAAACGTTTGATTAGCAGCAGTGCTACACTGCCAACGCCCCTAGCGATATTTAATTTCCAAAAGCCTTTTAAAAAACATTCAATTGTATCGAACAAACAGAACATATGAAATTTACACTGTGTGCGAAGTGTCGGGCGACATTTGGCAAGACAGCTTCTTTAACTCCTCGTATAACAAACTACAACTTTATTATTTATATTAAAACTTGAACGATCTTAAACGTACTAACCCACTAAAAAGCATTATGTAATTGCGAAAGCAATAACGTTCGCGTTATATATTTAAGACTCACAAACGGACCAGTTTCCCCAAAAGGGAAGAGTTGTTAATTTATTTTATTTTCTCACAAACGACAAAGGTTTAAAAATACATTCACTTAAATGGGCAGATTTCGATTGGAAGCGAAGTAAAAGTATAAAAACCGGAATTGATCTGTCTGGATTTGCGTCGTCATCGTTACTTAATTGAATGTTACGTTTGCGTTTGGTATACAAAACTTCTTCTTTCATTTGTTTAATTTGATTTTTCTGCTTTCATTTGTTTAATAATTATCGAACAAAAACTGTCATTTTCATAACAGTGATGCCTGTCCACTTAGGGGATTGTTAAAGAAATATATGCCTGTGTGTGGAATCCGTTCTTTAAATAGACAAGGCCGTGCCCGTTTGTGAAACTCGGAATATGTGTGATACGTTCTGGAAGGAAGGTTCTTCAGCAACACAAACTACATCCAAAGTTTCAAAGTAGCAGTTTCACTTTGAGAAAGTGAGACTTTTCATTTGACAGTCATGGATAGTGCAACCGAGTCAACTACAGTTAACACCCCTAGCACCGGCATAGCGGTTGTATATAACCAAGGGGCCTTATTCAATATTCAACTAAGATTGAACTTAAATTTAAGATCAGAAACTATGTGTTTTGATTGGCCTGTATAAATCAATATTGAATACAGGCCCAGGGTCATTATACACCCTATTCCGTTTGACAAGAAAATAAATAACGCATCCACACGAGCTTTCTTTATTTATATTTATTCCGTTCTTACAAACTGCTGCGGCTTGTAAAGCAGCATATTTCGGCTACAAAAGTCACTGACACTGCTCTACTACAATACCCAGACACCTTAATGTGTTCATCATTTCCGTTTACGGAAAAGAACTTCCCTTCTACAATGAATTTAAAACGCGCACAAGTAATTTTGCCGTTTTAAGAGTTTGTGTGACACCTTTTAAAGCAAACAGCGCTGTGCGATTTCTATAAACGTTCATTCCATTGTTAAAAAAATAAAGCCTGCCTTCAACCTGTGGCACTAACTACCACACAGGACACTGAGAAAATCAGAACAACAAGCAGTCGGCCTTGCATAGTATCGCCGCGGTTGAGTCAAAATACGATGATGGCCTTTTCTGGCGCAAGATCTATAGCTACCCCTTCTACCAAATCATTTTAGTCATCACAATATGTTGTTATAGTCAAACTCGTAAGGCTTCATCGGAGCTTTCAAAGCAAAATGAGATCCTACATAGGCGCTAGTGTCAATTGCCACGGGGTAACCAAGCTAACACACCCACTTAAAGCCTTCAAATGTCGAATAAGAACATTGACCTATTTTTTACAATTATTTGAAGATATTTTGAGTGCAATACTTCATTGTTAGTGGTCATCTGCATGGTTATTAAATGTGTGTCCCTTATGATATTTAAAGCATGTACATTTGTATTTGTCAACATTTGTTTAGAATTTCCTATTTAGTCCGTGTTTATTAGTTTAAGGATAATCAAGATATTTACTAAACTTGAGAGAAAGATCCTGATGCCTTCTTTGGCCATTTTAAAGGTTCTTTTAAAAGTTAAAAAATCTTTATCAAGGTTCATCAGTGCTGGTATTTCATGTCATTAAATTATTTTGTAAGGCTTTGGTAACAATATATAATAATGTTATAGCTAGTTTAACGGTACGATAATAGGACATTGTGTACGTAGGAGGACTGTGATTATTCGAAGTCAACAGATGATCGAAAGTACCGTTAGCAATAACCTTAAAAAAGTTTGTATGATTGGTTGAATCGTAAATAACTACTACATTGTTTCCCACATCGTGATAAAGAACGTGAGGTAAGTTGACCTTGTATTATTTTGGTATAAAATGGGAGAGTTGAATGTTTGAAAAGTTTTAATCCGGAGACCACACAACATTTTAACCTTTTGTATGTCCTTTTACATCAAGTTCAGTTGAAGTGACGAACAAACTACAAACTGCAATAATGTTATATCAAAATATGTGTTCGGTAATTCATTAACATATCTGGGATAAACATGCAGTAATCATTCAAATAGTACCAAATTTTACCGACAGCTATTGCAATAAATCCTAGATTCGAACAGAAATAGTTGAGTAACTGGGCATGCGAGTCAGTAAATTTGTAACAATATAAAATTGTGTTACGTTGTTGATAAACAATATACAACATGAAAGAATGTCGAAAGAGTGACTATCTAAAGATCGGACAAAAAAGGAAGTACTGCCCATTTTCACCGGTATCATTCAGGAGAACATTTTCAATGTTGGCGTGGGGCATGAGACTGGCGCCCATGCCCAGTTCCAACCGGCAATCAGTCGTTTCCGGTCCAGAAATGAAATTTTGCCAACGGAAAAGAGATGTATTTCTTCATCATGAAATTTCTAAATAATGAATATAAGATGAAATGTCGGTAGTTTATAAATACCCCTTGTTTGACTGATCTTAAAGTCTTTATTAAAAGGAACCCGTTCACCTCACATAGGATCTCGTGTTAGTAAAAGTAATTAAACATCATTAAAAAGTTTATATAAGAGTTCAAGCGTACACAACTATTTAAATGCATGACAGGAAATGTGTTTTTGCTGAAATGCGTTAGTAATGCTTTAGAACACTGAATTACAGGGATTTGATAAAGTGCTGAAAAGCATTAGGAATGCTTTCGATTACTGAATGACCGGGATTCAATTTTTTTTGTTCATATGAGTATTTACAAGCTGCTGTTTGTTCATAACATTACATAAAATTTGAACAAATTTTAAATAACAAATGCTGTCAACAGGAATTAAAACTAAAGTTTATGAAGGATGTAAACTTGTAAATGTGGTTAGTATTTATCACTGGCTTACTAGGCGGTTGAATTTATATATATATATTTTTTTTTTTAAATATCAAAATGTTGAAATGTTAAATCGTGCTAGTATAAATTTCTATTGCAGCAATTTTGTGTGTAACATCTCTAGAAAATGATATTGTTTGCATTACTGTACACTTAAGCAAATAACAATGAAACTGTTCTAATAAATGATCATTTTCTAAGCCCCATATCTCGCAACCATATGTAGAGATAGTCCTAATCACAGGATATTCACACGATTTTATTTACCCAATATATATACATATAATCAATCCTGAGGTGATTTCGGTCATTCAAACGTGTGTTTTCTTTAATATTTCAGACTTGAGTGTTAATGGGACTTGCCCTTTTTAGGGTCCTTTTTGTTCTCCCCGGTTATGAATAAGAAATATATAATGACAAAGGATACAAGGAAAAAAAAGTTTATATAAGAAAAAAACACTCGAGAGGAATCCTTGGGGTCCTAATACGTCAAATACCGTTCCGAGAAATATTTTTTTACATTAGCGTTTTCGTGATCAACATAACGAATTGTATGACAGAATAAATACAAAAGACTTAAACGTAAAATCTTTATTGAAATACATAATTACTCAAAGTCATTCGCATTACGTGAAGATCAAAATTTATTGAATAAAACGTTCTTTGCGGTTTGCATCTGAAAAAAATGAACACTTCTTTAGAATCAATTTTACATACATCACTTATTATTTGAAAATGTAAAAGCTAACCACCAAAACATAATGTAAAGAATTCCAAATGTCACAGAATCAAAATTTAAGTAGGCTTAATTTGAATTTTACTGTTATAACATGTACCCTTTAATTTCAATAGATTTTTTAAAAAGTGGGTCAAATTCAGATAACTTTACTCACAGTAGACAACATCACATTAGTAACACCTCGGATCGTATTTGTTACAACAGTAGCGGCGCCAGCCCCAACGACCGCAGCGCCCTACTTGACACTCATGTCGTCGGCTGCATCGAAAACCACACCTGCATTGAGCTACGAGTAAAAACAATACGCGTATAACAATAGTTAGACCAACTCCAGCGGCGCCAGCCCCAACGACCACAGCGGCCCACTTGACACTCATGTCGTCGGTTGCATCGATACCCGCACCTGCATTGAGCTGTGAGTAAAACAAAATACAAATTAACAATACACGTATAACAAAAGAGAGACATACATGCCACCCCGATTATGCTGTGGTGCCAGGCCAGAGAGACATACCTGCCACTTCGACTCTGTGTTGGGACCAGGCCAGAGAGACATACCTGCCACCCCGACTATGTGGTGGTGCCAGGCCAGAGAGACATACCTGTCATCTCGACTATGCGGTGGTGCCAGGCCAAAGAGACATACCTGCCATCTTGACTATGTAGAGGTGCCAGGCCAGAGAGACATACCTTTCATCCCGACTATGCGGTGGTGCCAGGCCAGAGAGACATACCTGCCATCTCGACTATGTAGAGGTGCCAGGCCAGAGAGACATACCTGTCACCCCGACTATGCGGTGGTGCCAGGCCAGAGAGACATACCTGCCATCTCGACTATGTAGAGGTGCCAGGCCAGAGAGACATACCTGTCATCGCGACTATGCGGTGGTGCCAGGCCAGAGAGACATACCTGCCATCTTGACTATGCGGTGGTGCCAGCCCAAAGAGACATACCTGCCACTTCGACTCTGTGTTGGGACCAGGCCAGAGAGACATACCTGCCACCCCGACTATGTGGTGGTGCAAGGCCAGAGAGACATACCTGTCATCTCGACTATGTGGTGGTGCCAGGCCAAAGAGACATACCTGCCACATTGACTATGTAGAGGTGCCAGGCCAGAGAGACATACCTTTCATCCCGACTATGCGGTGGTGCCAGGCCAGAGAGACATACCTGCCATCTCGACTATGTAGAGGTGCCAGGCCAGAGAGACATACCTGTCACCCCGACTATGCGGTGGTGCCAGGCCAGAGAGACATACCTGCCATCTCGACTATGTAGAGGTGCCAGGCCAAAGAGACATACCTGTCATCCCGACTATGTGGTGGTGCCAGGCCAGATAGACATACCTGCCATCTCGACTATGTAGAGGTGCCAGGCCAGAGAGACATACCTGTCATCCCGACTATGCGGTGGTGCCAGGCCAGAGAGACATACCTGCCATCTCGACTATGTAGAGGTGCCAGGCCAGAGAGACATACCTGTCACCCCGACTATGTGGTGGTGCCAGGCCAGAGAGACATACCTGCCATCTCGACTATGCGGTGGTGCCAGCCCAAAGAGACATACCTGCCACCCCGACTATGCGGTGGTGCCAGGCCAGAGAGACATACCTGCCATCTCGACTATGCGGTGGTGCCAGCCCAAAGAGACATACCTGCCACTTCGACTCTGTGTTGGGACCAGGCCAGAGAGACATACCTTTCATCCCGACTATGCGGTGGTGCCAGGCCAGAGAGACATACCTGCCATCTCGACTATGTAGAGGTGCCAGGCCAGAGAGACATACCTGTCACCCCGACTATGCGGTGGTGCCAGGCCAGAGAGACATACCTGCCATCTCGACTATGTAGAGGTGCCAGGCCAGAGAGACATACCTGTCATCGCGACTATGCGGTGGTGCCAGGCCAGAGAGACATACCTGCCATCTTGACTATGCGGTGGTGCCAGCCCAAAGAGACATACCTGCCACTTCGACTCTGTGTTGGGACCAGGCCAGAGAGACATACCTGCCACCCCGACTATGTGGTGGTGCCAGGCCAGAGAGACATACCTGTCATCTCGACTATGCGGTGGTGCCAGGTCAAAGAGACATACCTGCCATCTTGACTATGTAGAGGTGCCAGGCCAGAGAGACATACCTTTCATCCCGACTATGCGGTGGTGCCAGGCCAGAGAGACATACCTGCCATCTCGACTATGTAGAGGTGCCAGGCCAGAGAGACATACCTGTCACCCCGACTATGCGGTGGTGCCAGGCCAGAGAGACATACCTGCCATCTCGACTATGTAGAGGTGCCAGGCCAAAGAGACATACCTGTCATCCCGACTATGTGGTGGTGCCAGGCCAGATAGACATACCTGCCATCTCGACTATGTAGAGGTGCCAGGCCAGAGAGACATACCTGTCATCCCGACTATGCGGTGGTGCCAGGCCAGAGAGACATACCTGCCATCTCGACTATGTAGAGGTGCCAGGCCAGAGAGACATACCTGTCACCCCGACTATGTGGTGGTGCCAGGCCAGAGAGACATACCTGCCATCTCGACTATGCGGTGGTGCCAGCCCAAAGAGACATACCTGCCACCCCGACTATGCGGTGGTGCCAGGCCAGAGAGACATACCTGCCATCTCGACTATGCGGTGGTGCCAGCCCAAAGAGACATACCTGCCACTTCGACTCTGTGTTGGGACCAGGCCAGAGAGACATACCTGCCACCCCGACTATGTGGTGGTGCCAGGCCAGAGAGACATACCTGTCATCTCGACTATGCGGTTGTGCCAGGCCAAAGAGACATACCTGCCATCTTGACTATGTAGAGGTGCCAGGCCAGAGAGACATACCTGTCACCCCGACTATGCGGTGGTGCCAGGCCAGAGAGACATACCTGCCATCTCGACTATGTAGAGGTGCCAGGCCAGAGAGACATACCTGTCATCGCAACTATGCGGTGGTGCCAGGCCAGAGAGACATACCTGCCATCTTGACTATGCGGTGGTGCCAGCCCAAAGAGACATACCTGCCACTTCGACTCTGTGTTGGGACCAGGCCAGAGAGACATACCTGCCACCCCGACTATGTGGTGGTGCCAGGCCAGAGAGACATACCTGTCATCTCGACTATGCGGTGGTGCCAGGCCAAAGAGACATACCTGCCATCTTGACTATGTAGAGGTGCCAGGCCAGAGAGACATACCTTTCATCCCGACTATGCGGTGGTGCCAGGCCAGAGAGACATACCTGCCATCTCGACTATGTAGAGGTGCCAGGCCAGAGAGACATACCTGTCACCCCGACTATGCGGTGGTGCCAGGCCAGAGAGACATACCTGCCATCTCGACTATGTAGAGGTGCCAGGCCAAAGAGACATACCTGTCATCCCGACTATGTGGTGGTGCCAGGCCAGATAGACATACCTGCCATCTCGACTATGTAGAGGTGCCAGGCCAGAGAGACATACCTGTCATCCCGACTATGCGGTGGTGCCAGGCCAGAGAGACATACCTGCCATCTCGACTATGTAGAGGTGCCAGGCCAGAGAGACATACCTGTCACCCCGACTATGTGGTGGTGCCAGGCCAGAGAGACATACCTGCCATCTCGACTATGCGGTGGTGCCAGCCCAAAGAGACATACCTGCCACCCCGACTATGTGGTGGTGCCAGGCCAGAGAGACATACCTGTCACTTCGACTATGTGGTGTTACCAGGAAACAGAGAAATAACTGTCACTCCGAATATGTGGTGTTACAAATCCACAGCGGCATAACTGTCACTTCGACCATGTGGTGGCGCCAGGCCACAACGGTATAACTGTCACTCCGATTGTATGGTTGTGCCGGACCACAGTCACATACCTGTCACTCCGAGTGTGTGTGTGCCAGGCCTGTTTCACTGCAACCTACACATTCATAACGTTTTGTAGTTGGACTGTGAACATCGCATATAATTTGTATGTTTTGTTCCTTTTTATTGAAGACATTATGGTATTACTTACCTTCAAATTGGCGCAGCAAGCTTCTTCTGAAGAGACAAAGAACTGCTAGAAAGAGCCACAAGCCTTGTATTGTCATGTTTAGTAACACAATAAAATAAGGTCATGAGTTTGCCCTGACTATAAGTACTTATACTAAGATTGAATAAATCCGACCTACCTTCAACTTGGGGTACAAAGCTCCCTCCAAGAAGACATAGCACCATGAGGACAACAAGCAGCCGGCCTTCCATTGTGATAATGGAATAACACAATAACGTGGTCGTGAGTTGGTCCTGATCTTATATACTTGTAACTACTTTCTTGGTCAACCATATCATGTTCGATGACTGGCAGTTTCTTTGTTTTAGTTTGCGGTTTATAATTAAGGAAACAATTACCGATGAGTATATCCATGCATTTTCGTTAACTTACTTTTTTCTTTCTATTTGATTGGTAACAGTCCGACCATTAAACCGAATGTTTTTGTCACATTTAAAAAGTGCAACCTGAAATTTTGACCTTGATAATGTAATCAAATTTATCAATTACCATCAATAATCTTTGTTCAAAAATTACTTTTGTTGACAATATATTGTTTGCCCTCAAACAAGCGTATGTATTCTGTATAGCACATATTTTGTAAAATTTTAATGATTAAGAAGGGCAGAGTGAGCGAAGCTTGCTATCTCTTCTTAGCAATAAAGATTCAACAAAATATGTTCCAACTGACCAGTTTTTGGCTGGTGTGGCACCAAATTATAGGGTCATGTCTTTTTAGATGTAAAGATGATAAACGTAGTTCTTATTGAAGGTCATAAGACGATTCCATTAGCTAGACATATACGTTATAATCTAATAGAAGATAGTTGTTTGTTTTCATTGAGTAAGCGTCGAAAGTAATATTTTCACCGGGGGTACCTCCACTTTCATCCCTAACGCTGAAGATCAATATAACTATGCTTACCGACAAGCAAAACCAATACATCATGCATTGATCTAATTTAATTCTCTTACATACACAGCAATAAAGGTATGGAAAAATCGACGATACAAAACACATGTCTTATCTCGTTTGGATATGTTTGCTCTTTTACGGTCGTATTTGTTACGACAGGTGAATCACTTTAACCGGTTACGAAAGGTGTATCACTTCAACCGGTCACGACAGGTGTATCACTTACGACAGGTGTATCACTAGGACCGGCTACGACAGGTGTATCACTTAGACCGGCTTGGACATGTGTATCACTTAGACCGGTTACGACAGGTTGCGACAGGTGTATCACTTAGACCGGTTACGACAGGTGTATCACTTACACCGGTTACAACAGTGTGTCACTTACACCGGTTACGACAGGTGTATCACTTAGACCGGTCACGACAGGTGTATCACTTAAACCGGTTACGACAGGTGTATCACTTAGACCGGCTACGACAGGTGTATCACTTAGACCGGCTACGACATGTGTATCACTTATACCGGTTACAAAAGGTGTATCACTTAGACCGGCTACGACAGGAATATAAACTAGACCGGTTACGACAGGTGTATCACTTTGACCGGCTACGACAGGTGTATCACTTAGACCGGCTACGACAGGTGTATCACTTAGACCGGCTACGACAGGTGTATCACTTAGACCGGCTACGACAGGTGTATCACTTAGACCGGCTACGACAGATGTATCACTTAGACCGGCTACGACAGGTGTAGCACTTAGACCGGCTACGACAGGTGTATCACTTAGATGGACTACGACAGGAGTATGTCTTAGACCGGTTACGACAGGTGTATTACTTACACCGGTTACGACAGGTGTATTACTTAGACCGATTACGACATGTGTATCACTTAGACCGGTTACGACAGGTGTATCACTTTGACCGGTTACGACATGTGTATCACTTAGACTGGTTACGACAAGTGTATCACTTAGACCGGTTACGACTTGTGTATCACTTAGACCGATTACGACAGGTGTATTACTTAGACCGATTACGACATGTGTATCTCTTTAACCGGTTATGACAGGGGTATTACTTAGACTTAGGTTTAAGCATTCAATGAACTTTTTTCAATTGCCGTTGCAAGACGGTCACTCAATTGACACCAGATGATAAATAGCAAGAAAAAAAGAAAATTGTAAAAAAATTACATACAATTGATATCGTTTTGAACCAAGCATGGGATTTTACTTAGCGATGTATCACATTACTTACGACACATGTTTTTTGCGCAGAGTTTGCGTATTTTAATGCATTATCATGTTGAACTCCTTTCACTTAATTGATTAAAACAAAACAAAAACGAATGATTTGTGTATAGTTAAAAATATTACGATTAATAAATGTTTTTTTTTAATTAATAGCAACGTGACAACACATTAAGAAAGCGTCAATATATCTCTTATATGTTTACTATGTACACAAATCATACGCTTTTTTCTCGTTTTTATCATTAAAGTGAAATGAGTTCACCATGATAATGTATCAAAATAAAAACAACCTTCAACTATAAACCTATATAGTGCGCCTTGAAATGCACGGTCATAGTTTTTGACTACCGCGCTAATAATTGTCTTTATTATAGGTAACGTAGAAGTAGACATGCTGCATACTTTTGATACTGGAGTAAAACGATTTTTTCTGTAGCTATATGACACATTTTCCATGTCATAATCTATCAATTACTAATCTATGGCGGCATATTACTGCCGTATGATAACCTGATAGCATTCGCGAACGAATAGTTTCCTGTTAACCACTAATTTTTCGCGACAATTATATATCTATCTAGTTAATATTCGCGATAACTTTTTGGTAAGATTAATATCATAAGACTAAAAACAGGCTAAATAGTGCCCAGAACTGCCACCTGTTCCCCCTTTTAGCTGTACAACACTAACAGGTTAACTAGATATGGTTTTCGAATTTAACTTAACAAGTAGTATACTAACTGGTTACCTAGATAAGATTCGTGTATATGGAGGCCCACGCAATAATGTTATGTGCAATAATATACTTTATTGACACTATATTCTAGGGTGTGATACTCGTATATCGTCAAAACATAAATTGCATTCGCTTTCCAGTAGGTTTTCACTCGCTTTGCTCTCTCGTCGTTATGATGCACAACTTATAGTTACATCATTTATTGTAAAAAGGTATTGCTATACATGTCCCCGCGCCCCCACCCCGCCACCACCCACTCACCCCAGCACAATTATGAATCCAAGTGAATAGAGGGCTTGCCCCTGGGCAATCAACAAAAGGAAATGTGTAACTTTGTGCCTTAGGTATTCCGGAAACCAAGATGGGAAGGACGTCAAATTCTCATCCTTGCCTATATTTAGAAGTTCCAACGCGTCATGATCATTTTTTCCTTATTTTTCTTTCTTTCAATGCTATGCGATTAAAAACCATACTAGTCATCTTTTTTAAACCCAGGTAGGATGATTGATGTTGTGGCTATTTATACATTTCCCAATCTCCGATGTATCGTTAGACGTCTAATGATATGACATTCACCTGGAAATAGACTGTTCAACTTCTTCTGATCTCTCCCCTGGTCGGTTCGTTCTGCAATGTCTTTGTTGGATGAGATCAGGCTTAAAAAGTCTCATTGAATCTGATTCAAAGTGGAGTTCAGATGAATACAATAGTATTCCTAATTACTTTTTCATGTTTCTTTTAGCTATGATTCATCAAACTAATTCATCTGGTAAGGACTATTCCATTATAAGTTTTATTTATAACATATACCACAGCCTAGGACAGCAATATTAAATTAGACCGCACCTAACACATTGACAAGTTTTTTGCGAATAAAATGTGGTCCCGCATAGATTTTTTTCTGTCTGTTCCATTGGACATCACTGTCGTGTTGACGGTGCTGCCGTCTCCATATAACAAGTCACTGTCGTGTCGTCGGTGCTCCCGTCACCATATAACAAGTCACTGTCGTGTCGTCGGTGCCCCCGTCACCATATAACAAGTCACTGTAGTGTCGTCGGTGCCCCCGTCAATATATCAAAAGTCACTGTCGTGTCGTCGGTGCTCCCGTCACCATATCACCATATCACAAGTCACTGTCGTGTCGTCGGTGTTCCCGTCACCATATAACATATCACTGTCGTGTCGTCGGTGCTCCCGTCACCATATGACAAGTCACTGTGGTGTCGTCGGTGCTTACGTCAACATATGACAAGTCACTGTCGTGTCGTCGGTGCTCCCGTCTCCAAATAACAAGTCATTGTCTTGTAATCGGTGCTTACGTCAACATTATAGCATGTCACTGTCGTTCCCGTCACCATATAACATATCACTGTCGTGTCGTCGGTGCCTCCTTCACCAAATAACAAGTCACTGTCGTGTCGTTGATGCTCCCGTCACCATATGACAAGTCACTGTGGTGTCGTCGGTGCTTACGTCAACATATGACAAGTCACTGTCGTGTCGTCGGTGCTCCCGTCACCATATAACAAGTCACTGTCGTGTATGTTGGTGCCCCCGTCACAATATATCATGTCACTGTCGTGTCGTTGATGCTCCTGTCACCATTTAACAAGTCACTGTCGTGTCGTCGGTGCTTCTGTCACAATATAGCAAGTCACTGTCGTGTCGTTATTGCTCCTGTCACCATATAACATGACACTGTCGTGTCATCGGTGCTCCCGTCACCATATAACAAGTCACTGTCGTGTCGTAATTGCTCCTGTCACCATATAACAAGTCACTGTCGTGTCGTCGGTGCTCCCGTCACAATATAACAAGTCACTGTCGTGTCGTAATTGATCCTGTCACCATATAACAAGTCACGGTCGTGTCGTCGGTGCTCCTGTCACCATATAACAAGTCACTGTCGTGTCGTTATTGCTCCTGTAACCATATAACAAATCACTGTCGTGTCGTTATTGCTCCTGTCACCATATAACAAGTCACTGTCGTGTCGGCGGTGCCCCCGTCACCATATAACAAGTCACTGTCGTGTCGTTATTACTCCTGTCACCATATAACAAGTCACTGTCGTGTCGTCGATCCCCCTGTCACCATATAACAAGTCAATGTCGTGTCGTTATTGCCCCTGTCACCATATAACATGTCACTGTCGTGTCGTAATTGCTCCTGTCACCATATAACAAGTCACTGTCGTGTCGTCGGTGCTCCCGTCACCATATAACATATCACTGTCGTGTCGGCGGTGCTCCCGTCACCATATGACAAGTCACTGTCGTGTCGTCGGTGCTAACGTCAACATATCATAAGCCACTGTCGTGTCGTCGGTGCTCCCGTCTCCAAATAACAAGTCACTGTCTTGTCATCGGTCCTTACGTCAACATTATAGCATGTCACTGTCGTTCCCGTCACCATATAACAAGTCACTGTCGTGTCGTTATTGCTCCTGTCACCATATAACATGTCACTGTCGTATCGTAATTGCTCCTGTCACCATATAACAAGTCACTGTCGTGTCGTCGGTGCTCCTGTCACCATATAGCAAGTCACTGTCGTGTCATCGGTGCTCCCGTCACCATATAACAAGTCACTGTCGTGTCGGTATTGCTCCCGTCTCCATATAACAAGTCACTGTCGTGTCGTTATTGCTCCTGTCACCATATAACAAGTCACTGTCGTGTCGTCGGTGTCCTGTCACCATATAACAAGTCACTGTCGTGTCGTCGGTGCTCCCGTCACCATATAGCAAGTCACCGTCGTGTCGTCGGTGCTCCTGTCACCATATAACAAGTCACTGTCGTGTCGACGGTGCTCCCGTCACCATATAACAAGTCACTATCGGGTCGTCGGTGCTCCCGTTACCATATAACAAGTCACTGTAGTGTCGTTATTGCTCCTGTAACCATATAACAAGTCACTGTCGTGTCGTTATTGCTCCTGTCACCATATAACAAGTCACTGTCGTGTCGTCGGTGCTCCTGTCGCCATATAGCAAGTCACTGTCGTGTCGTAATTGCTCCTGTCACCATATAACAAGTCACTGTCGTGTCGTTATTGCTCCAGTCACCATATAACAAGTCACTGTCGTGTCGGCGGTGCCCCCGTCACCATATAACAAGTCACTGTCGTGTCGTAATTGCTCCTGTCACCATATAACAAGTCACTGTCGTGTCGTTATTGCTCCCGTCACCATATAACATGTCACTGTCGTGTCGGTGGTGCCCCCGTCTCTTTATAACAAGTCACTGTCGTGTCGTCGGTGCCACCGTCACCATATAACAAGTCACTGTCGTGTCGTTATTGCTCCTCTCACCATATAACAAGTCACTGTCGTGTCGTCGGTGCTCCTGTCACCATATAACAAGTCACTGTCGTGTCGTTATTGCTCCTGTCACCATATAACATGTCACTGTCGTGTCGGTGGTGCCCCCGTCTCTTTATAACAAGTCACTGTCGTGTCGTCGGTGCCACCGTCACCATATAACAAGTCACTGTCGTGTCGTTATTGCTCCTCTCACCATATAACAAGTCACTGTCGTGTCGTCGGTGCTCCTGTCACCATATAACAAGTCACTGTCGTGTCGTCGGTGCTCCCGTCACCATATAGCAAGTCACTGTCGTGTCGTCGGTGCCCCCGTCACCATATAACAAGTCACTGTCGTGTCGTTATTGCTCCCGTCTCCATATAACAAGTCACTGTCGTGTCGTTCTTGCTCCTGTCACCATATAACAAGTCACTGTCGTGTCATCGGTGCTCCCGTCACCATATAACAAGTCACTGTCGTGTCATCTGTGCTCCCGTCACAATATAACAAGTCACTGTCGTGTCATAGGTGCTCCCGTCACCATATAACAAGTCACTGTCGTGTCATCGGTGCTCCCGTCACCATATAACAAGTCACTGTCGTGTCGTTATTGCTCCTGTCACCATATAACAAGTCACTGTCGTGTCGTCGGTGCTCCTGTCGCCATATAACAAGTCACTGTCGTGTCGTCGGTGCTCCCGTCACCATATAGCAAGTCACTGTCGTGTCGTTATTGCTCCTGTCACCATATAACAAGTCACTGTCGTGTCGTCGGTGCCCCCGTCACCATATAACAAGTCAATGTCGTGTCGTCGGTGCTCCTGTCATCATATAACAAGTCACTGTCGTGTCGTTACTGTCACCATATAACAAGTCACTGTCGTGTCGTCGGTGCTCCCGTCACCATATAACAAGTCACTGTCGTGTCGTCGATGCTCCCGTCACCATATAACATGTCACTGTCGTGTCGTTATTGCTCCTGTCACCATATAACATGTCACTGTCGTGTCGGTGGTGCCCCCGTCTCCATATAACAAGTCACTATCGTGTCGTCGGTGCCCCCGTCACCATATAACAAGTCACTGTCGTGTCGTTATTGCTCCTGTCACCATATAACAAGTCACTGTCGTGTCGTCGGTGCTCTCGTCACCATACAACAAGTCACTGTCGTGTTGTCGGTGCTCCCGTCACCATATAACAAGTCAATTTCGTGTCGGCGGTGCCCCCGTCACCATATAACAAGTCACTGTCGTGTCGTAATTGCTCCTGTCACCATATAACATGTCACTGTCGTGTCGGTGGTGCCCCCGTCTCCATATAACAAGTCACTATCGTGTCGTCGGTGCCACCGTCACCATATAACAAGTCACTGTCGTGTCGTTATTGCTCCTGTCATCATATAACAAGTCACTGTCGTGTCGTCGGTGCTCTCGTCACCATATAACAAGTCACTGTCGTGTTGTCGGTGCTCCCGTCACCATATAACAAGTCAATGTCGTGTCGGCGGTGCCCCCGTCACCATATAACAAGTCACTGTCGTGCCGTAATTGCTCCTGTCACCATATAACAAGTCACTGTCGTGTCGGCGGTGCCCCCGTCACCATATAACAAGTCACTGTTGTGTCGTTATTGCTCCTGTCACCATATAACAAGTCACTGTCGTGTCGTCGGTCGCCCTGTCACCATATATCAAGTCACTGTCGTGTCGTAATTGCCCCTGTCACCATATAACAAGTCACTGTCGTGTCGTAATTGCTCCTGTCACCATATAACAAGTCACTGTCGTGTCGTTATTGCTCCTGTCACCATATAGCAAGTCACTGTCGTGTCGGTGGTGCCCCCGTCTCCATATAACATGTCACTGTCGTGTCGTCGGTGCCTCCTTCACCATATATCAAGTCACTGTCGTGTCGTTGGTGCTCCTGTCACCATATAACAAGTCACTGTCGTGTCGGCGGTGCCCCCGTCTCCATATAACAAGTCACTGTCGTTTCGTTATTGCTCCTGTCACCATATGATATTTCATTGTCGTGTCGGCGGTGCCCCCGTCATCATATAACATATCACTGTCGTGTCGTCGGTGCTCCTGTCATCATATGACAAGTCACTGTCGTACCTGCCAGTACCCCTGTCACCATATAACAAGTCACTGTCGTGTCGTTATTGCTCCTGTCACCATATAACAAGTCACTGTCGTGTCGTCGGTGCTCCTGTCACCATATAACAAGTGACTGTCGTGTCGTCAGTGCTCCCGTCACCATATAACATGTCACTGTCGGGTCGTCGGTGCTCCCGTCACCATATAACAAGTCACTGTCGTGTCGCTATTGCTCCTGTCACCATATAACATGTCACTGTCGTGTCGTCGGTGCACCCGTCACCATATAACAAGTCACTGTCGTGTCGTCGGTGCTCCTGTCACCATATAACAAGTCACTGTCGTGTCGTCGGTGCTCCCGTCACCATAAAACAAGTCACTGTCGTGTCGTCGGTGCTCCCGTCACCATAAAACAAGTCACTGTCGTGTCGTCGGTGCCCCCGTCACCATATAACAAGTCACTGTCGTGTCGTTATTGCTCCCATCACCATATAACAAGTCATTGTCGTGTCGTTATTGCTCCTGTCACCATATAACAAGTCACTGTCGTGTCATCGGTGCTCCCGTCACCATATAAAAAGTCACTGTCGTGTCATCGATGCTCCCGTCACCATATAACAAGTCACTGTCGTGTCATCGGTGCTCCCGTCACCATATAACAAGTCACTGTCGTGTCATCGGTACTCCCGTCACCATATAACAAGTCAATGTTGTGTCGTTATTGCTCCTGTCACCATATAACAAGTCACTGTCGTGTCGTCGGTGCTCCTGTCACCATATAACAAGTCACTGTCGTGTCGTCGGTGCTCCCGTCACCATATAACAAGTCACTGTCGTGTTGTCGGTGCTCCCGTCACCATATAACAAGTCACTGTCGTGTCGGCGGTGCCCCGGTCACCATATAACAAGTCACTGTCGTGTCGTTATTGCTCCTGTCACCATATAACATGTCACTGTCGTGTCGGTGGTGCCCCCGTCTCCATATAACAAGTCACTATTGTGTCGTCGGTGCCCCCGTCACTATATAACAAGTCACTGTCGTGTCGTTATTGCTCCTGTCACCATATAACAAGTCACTGTCGTGTCGTCGGTGCTCTCGTCACCATATAACTAGTCACTTTCGTGTTGTCGGTGCTCCCGTCACCATATAACAAGTCAATATCGTGTCGGCGGTGCCCCCGTCACCATATTACAAGTCACTGTCGTGTCGTAATTGCTCCTGTCACCATATAACAAGTCACTGTCGTGTCGGCGGTGCCACCGTCACCATATAACAAGTCACTGTCGTGTCGTTATTGCTCCTGTCACCATATAACATGTCACTGTCGTGTCGTCGGTCCCCCTGTCACCATATGACAAGTCACTGTCGTGTCGTAATTGCCCCTGTCACCATATAACAAGTCACTGTCGTGTCGTAATTGCTCCTGTCACCATAAACCAAGTCACTGTCGTGTCGTTATTGCTCCTGTCACCATATAGCAAGTCACTGTCGTGTCGGTGGTGCCCCCGTCTCCATATAACAAGTCACTGTCGTGTCGTCGGTGCCTCCTTCACCATATATCAAGTCACTGTCGTGTCGTTGGTGCTCCTGTCACCATATAACAAGTCACTGTCGTGTCGGCGGTGCCCCCGTCTCCATATAACAAGTCACTGTCGTGTCGTTGTTGCTCCTGTCACCATATGATATGTCATTGTCGAGTCGGCGGTGCCCCCGTCATCATATAACATATCACTGTTGTGTCGTCGGTGCTCCTGTCATCATATGACAAGTCACTGTCGTGTCGTCGGTGCCACCGTCACCATATTACAAGTCACTGTCGTGTCGTTATTGCTCCTGTCACCATATAACAAGTCACTGTCGTGTCGTCGGTGCTCCTGTCACCATATAACAAGTCACTGTCGTGTCGTCAGTGCTCCCGTCACCATATAACATGTCACTGTCGGTGCTCCCGTCACCATATAACAAATCACTATCGTGTCGTCGGTGCTCCCGTCGCCATATCACAAGTCACTGTCTTGTCGTCGGTGCCCCCGTCACCATATAACAAGTCACTGTCGTGTTGACGGTGCCCCCGTCATCATATAACATATCACTGTCGTGTCGTCGGTGCTCCTGTCATCATATGACAAGTCACTGTCGTACCTGCCAGTACCCCTGTCACCATATAACAAGTCACTGTCGTGTCGTTATTGCTCCTGTCACCATATAACAAGTCACTGTCGTGTCGTCGGTGCTCCTGTCACCATATAACAAGTGACTGTCGTGTCGTCAGTGCTCCCGTCACCATATAACATGTCACTGTCGGGTCGTCGGTGCTCCCGTCACCATATAACAAATCACTGTCGTGTCGTCGGTGCTCCCGTCGCCATATCACAAGTCACTGTCTTGTCGTCGGTGCTCCCGTCACCATATAACAAGTCACTGTCGTGTCGTCGGTGCTTCCGTTACCATATAACATGTCACTGTCGAGTCGTCGGTGCTCCCATCACCTTATGACAAGTCACTGTCGTGTCGTAATGGATGTCTTTATCGTGCCTGTCTTTGCTCTAATCGTCAAAGTACATGCACAGCTTGTTAATGTCGTGTATGTTTGTACTACTATCGTCAGTGTACTTGCAATGTGTGGTCTGTCAGTGCTGTGTATACGTTGTTGGACACTCGTTGCCTCTAACTGGGTTTTTGTTAAATGGAGGTTAGTGAGCTGTCCCTGAAGTTTTTATTGTTTTATGGAGTTCTATTACATGAGATAATAGTTAATGTTGGATGTGCTCGCTTTACCAGTTTTTTCACTGGCGAATGTTTCTTAAACAATAAAATAATGTACCAGAAAAAAATCACCTCCCTGCTGTGAAACATATCAATGGTATCTTGTTCTGTGTGTTCTCTTGTTTTTCTTTAAGATGACTTGCCTTAAAATGCTAAGTTGTTCGTTATATATATTTAGAGAGTGTTTTTCGCACTGGTGTTAAAATACGCAACACAACTAAATGATTAACTAATTAATGCAGTAGAAAATAATATTTACTGCATTTGTAACAATTACAATAGAGGTGTAATCGTTTTCATGTTCATCACTTGTAACAAATGAAAAAAAACAGTGTTGCACATTTGTTGTACTCTTTAAGTTTTTCTTTGGATAACAATTCCCATATGCGAATTATTAAACTAATTTATTCATAACATACCGCTTCCGAAATGCTAGGAAAATTTTTAGACATTTAATTCCAGACGTGAATATGTTCTATATGTAAAGGGGGGATATTCGACGTACATTTTGCATGCCAATATTTCTATGAATTATTAATTGAATTTTACTGTCAAGTCATTTACATACACATATTACAAATAACACACATTTGATTCTCAAACATTTGTGGGCCAATGGAAATCGGCAATTTTTGTATAATTTTCCGTTGCTTGATTTCAGTTTGTGACGTCAAAAAAAACCTAAAGAAAACTTATAACTTGATCGTTTCTTGTCGCAGAAATATTTGAACCTTCATTGGAGTAACGATACGGTTTGTTGGCGAAAGTTTGTCGGGCGAACCTCTTCATAGGTCAAAGAGTTATTGCTCTGATACATGTATTGATGCACATTTCAACCATGATGGATAGTGGCACCTGACATGTTTTTCATGTTGCCATATTTAAGTCGACTTGGCGAGATATAACATCTCACGTTCCCATATTTATGTCGACGTGTTAACCTATAAACTGGATATGATGACACACATTTTGCCGACAAATAAGGCTAAATATATAAGTCGTCGTCATAAAAATAAAGTCGATACATCCAGGCAATGACCGGACAAGTCAACATAACATTCCAAACGCTCTTTTACGGTCGTATTTGTTACGACAGATGAATCACTTTAACCGGTTACGAAAGGTGTATCACTTCAACCGGTAACGACAGGTGTATCACTTACGACAGTAGTATCACTAGGACCGGCTACGACAGGTGTATCACTTAGACCGGCTTGGACATGTGTATCACTTAGACCGGTTACGACAGGTTGCGACAGGTGTATCACTTAGACCGGTTACGACAGGTGTATCACTTAGACCGGCTACGACAGGTGTATCACTTAGACCGGCTACGACAGTTGTATCACGTAGACTGGTTACGACAGGTGTATCACTTAGACCGGTCACGACAGGTGTATCACTTAGATCGGTTACGAGAGGTGTATCACTTAGACCGGTTACATTCAAAACGCTTCGTGTTCGTGTTATAACTCAGTATGACAGATATCCATACGCTTTCATACCCTGGACTTATGTAAACAACTGTAGTTTTTTTCTGTAACAGAACACGCAACGGGGAGCAGTAAAATAATAACGTATAACATATCTCAACACATTTTCTATTTTTTTGTTCATCTTCAACTCCTTAAGGTCCTGTTTGAACATAACATCGTGCTGTCGTATTCATTATTTGACGTGGCCGAAGAGTAATACCGAAATAAGATTAAACAGAAACGAGCTCAAGTGTTATTGTTAATTTGTTTCGTTATAAAAAAGTGTTGTTTTGACTTCTTGTCAATTAACAGTGAATAAATACAGCGGGCGAAAGGGGGAATGGAATGACTTATATCAGTATTGTTTAAGATCTGTCGGTCCAGATGTCAATACTCACTGTTGTAACCGTAACGTTTCTTTGTTGGTTTGCGACTAAACAAGTCTTACGAAATAAATAATTTCTTCACGTCTGTATTTTACAGTACCAATGGTGTTCCATGCATGTTCATATATACAGAAAAAAATCACTTTTTAATGATTCAGGTTTAATATGGCCAAAAGTTGATTAAAAACAATATTGGATTAAGGGTGTTGCTGAGAGGGCTGTAAAACAAAGTATTTCCGGCTAACGTTTGCAAATTGTTGTGTTTTTGCTGCTTACATTTGTGAGATTGTGTGTATGTCTTGCTAACGTTCGTGAGTATGTACTGCTACCGTCTGCGAGTGTATGTGTATGTGCTGCTAACGTCAGCGAGTGTATGTGTATGTGCTGCTAACGTCTGCGAGTGTGTGTATATGTACTGCTACCGTCTGCGAGTGTGTGTGTATGTACTGCTACCGTCTGCGAGTGTATGTGTATGTGCTGCTAACGTCTGCGAGTGTGTGTGTATGTGCTGCTACCGTCTGCGAGTGTATGTGTATGTACTGCTACCGTCTGCGAGTGTATGTGTATGTGCTGCTAACGTCTGCGAGTGTGTGTGTATGTGCTGCTAACGTCTGCGAGTGTATGTGTATGTACTGCTAACGTCTGCGAGTGTGTGTGTATGTGCTGCTAACGTCTGCGAGTGTATGTGTATGTACTGCTAACGTCTGCGAGTGTGTGTGTATGTGCTGCTACCGTCTGCGAGTGTATGTGTATGTACTGCTACCGTCTGCGAGTGTATGTGTATGTGCTGCTAACGTCTGCGAGTGTATGTGTATGTGCTGCTACCGTCTGCGAGTGTGTGTGTATGTACTGCTACCGTCTGCGAGTGTATGTGTATGTGCTGCTAACGTCTGCGAGTTTACGTGTATGTGTTGCTACCGTCTGCGAGTTCACGTGTATGTGTTGCTACCGTCTGCGAATTTGTGTGTACGGTTTGTGCGGCTAACGTCTGCGAGTTTACGTGTATGTGCTGCTACGGTCTGCAAGTTTACGTGTATGTGCTGCTACCGTCTGCGAGTTCGTGTTGTGCTGCTAACGTTTACGAGTTTGTGTGTATGTGTTGCTACCGTCTGCGAGTTTACGTGTATGTGTTGCTACCGTCTGCGAGTTTATGTGTATGTGCTGCTACCGTCTGCGAGTTAATGTGTATTTGCTGCTACCGTCTAGGAGTTTATGTGTATGTGCTGCTATGGTCTGCGTGTTTGTGTGTATGTGTTGCTACCGTCTGCGAGTTTACGTGTATGTGTTGCTACCGTCTGAGAGTTTACGTGTATGTGTTGCTACCGTCTGCGAGTTTGTGTGTATGTGTTGCTACCGTCTGTGAGTTTGTGTGTATGTGTTGCTACCGTCTGAGAGTTTACGTGTATGTGTTGCTACCGTCTGAGAGTTTACGTGTATGTGTTGCTACCGTCTGTGAGTTTGTGTGTATGTGTTGCTACCGTCTGCGAGTTTGTGTGTATGTGTTGCTACCGTCTGCGAGTTTACGTGTATGTGTTGCTACCGTATGTGAGTTTACGTGTATGTGTTGCTACCGTCTGTGAGTTTGTGTGTATGTGTTGCTACCGTCTGCGAGTTTGTGTGTATGTGTTGCTACCGTCTGCGAGTTTGTGTGTATGTGTTGCTACCGTCTGCGAGTTTACGTGTATGTGTTGCTACCGTATGTGAGTTTACGTGTATGTGTTGCTACCGTCTGCGAGTTTGTGTGTATGTGTTGCTACCGTCTGCGAGTTTACGTGTATGTGTTGCTACCGTATGTGAGTTTACGTGTATGTGTTGCTACCGTCTGCGAGTTTGTGTGTATGTGTTGCTACCGTCTGCGAGTTTGTGTGTATGTGTTGCTACCGTATGTGAGTTTGTGTGTATGTGTTGCTACCGTATGTGAGTTTACGTGTATGTGTTGCTACCGTATGTGAGTTTACGTGTATGTGTTGCTACCGTCTGCGAGTTTACGTGTATGTGTTGCTACCGTATGTGAGTTTACGTGTATGTGTTGCTACCGTCTGTGAGTTTGTGTGTATGTGTTGCTACCGTCTGTGAGTTTGTGTGTATGTGTTGCTACCGTCTGTGAGTTTGTGTGTATGTGTTGCTACCGTCTGAGAGTTTACGTGTATGTGTTGCTACCGTCTGTGAGTTTGTGTGTATGTGTTGCTACCGTCTGTGAGTTTGTGTGTATGTGTTGCTACCGTCGGTGAGTTACTGTGTATGTGCTATTAACGTTTCCGAGTGTTTGCGTTTGTGCTGCTAAAAAGTGTTAAGGTGTATAAATGCTGCAAAAAAGTTATCATTTGAACAAAGTAGCTTTAATGCTAAAGAAGACGATGCTTTATTGTATTGATGGAAACATGACGCAACAGTATTTTTCCCCAGATAATCAACAGCACTGAATATTGTAAATATTTAGCCGATAAAAACAAGAGTTATCGGCATCACAAAATGGAGAAAAACGTTTTTGAACAGTACAAAATATGCGTTTGCTTATATATGAACAAGCTCGTTACCATTTTAGCTATTTTGCCAGACAAGAGTTTTTTCTACGAATAACATTTATATTGATGACCATGTGTATAACGTGTTTTGTAATGATAATAATAATAATAATAATAATAATAATAATAATAATAATAATAATAATAATAATAGTCACGAAAAGACCCAAAGTTGATTTTACAAAAGGAATTCAGCTGTGAATATATGATAATAAATGTCACCAAAACAAAGTCAATGTTGTTGAGTAATAATTATGTTGACATGTGACTGAAACCAGACGCCAAAATGACCACATGTCGAATCCGTGGACAGAGCCTTTGGTAATTGCAAGTAAGAAAAGCATGGAATTTAACAGTTACGTGTAAGGATAATTTCAACCTTTGACCTCTTACCTTTAACTTGACCTTTAAGGTCAATCTTTAACATAAAGTGTGACCTTGACCTTTGGTGTACAGGTTCTTGTGCAAGACACGCCGTCTAATCATGGTTAAACCTCACGGGAAGTTTGTTTTGAAATTCTATGATTGAAATTGACAGCCCGAACAAAGATAATTTCAACCTTTGACCTCTAACCTTGTCCTTTGCGGTACAGACCTGGGTCTTGTGCGGGACACAATATCTCATCATGGTGACTTTTCATGGTAAGTTGTTTAGAAAATCCTATTATGCATGGTCAAGATACAACACGGACAAGAATAATTTTGACCTTTCACCTTGACCTTTGAAGGAAATACCTGGGCCATGTGCGCGACATGCCGACTCGTCATGGTGAACCTTCAAGGCAAGTTGTTTTGAAAATCCAATATTGCATGGTCAAGATACAACTCAGACAAGGATAATTTCAACCTTTGACCTCTAACCTTGACCTTGACCTTTGAGGTACAGACCTGGATCTTGTGCTGGCTTGCTGCCTAATCATGGTGAACCTTTATGGAAATTTTCTTTAAAATCCTATGCATATTCAAGATACAGCCAGTCAAATTCATGTTCCACTAGATAAAAGCTTGAACATTTCCATAAAAAGAATGCCAAAAAACACATATTGTGTTATTGTAAAATTTAATTTATAAAGGGTTACCCAGTAGTTAAAATTGAAATGATGAGAAAGCCTACTCTTATATAATTTCACAAAGAAATACCTGTCCAGGAACATGGTTTGTAAGGTAACTACGAGGTCTGTATTCAACATCTTTGGGCTATTTTGGGCTATGATTGGCTGGGGACAAAACCACTGAATTTACCCGGCACTGCGGGGCCACCTGTAAGGTAATAAAACGGCCCATATCCCCGGCTATCTCCGGTATATATCGGACCTAGGGGCCGTGGCTACAATTATCTGGTAGGCTGAAATCCTCCAAAGAAACGCGTTTGCCAACCTTTTGTATCACACGGTTATGGTAAGGTTACAAATAAGGGAAGTTAAACTATATACAGTTATAATTAGTCAAGGATAAAAAACAAATAGTTTTACTTAAGGTCTAATTTATTTGTTTGATGTTTTGATGACAATATTTACAGAATTATTTTATACAGATAATTGGATAATTATTTTATGATTTCATGACGTCATCTTTGGTACGCGTCACATAAAAAAGCTCGACCTAGTATGACGTCATTGTGGCAGGGTTTTTTCTAAACAAGATGGCGAACATAAAGATTTTGATTGTTAGCTTTGCTTGGCTTACAATCATTATGTTCCACTGTACCAATGGCAAAGGTATTAAACGTACCAATGGTGAAGGTAAGCACATGTACATGTGTGTAGTTATCATGGAAAAATGGTGTTGTTGTTGTTTTTCTAAATCAATTTTGTTTCGATGACCGTAATAAAATTCACAGTGGCTTGATGACAAAGGCTCAATAAAGTCACAATAAATTATTTCAACTAGCCAAAACTATATTTTAAACTTACTTGAACATGTATATCATCAATATAATACATTGCCATAGACTTAAAATGAGATTTGACAAAATTCAAAAATACCCTATAAACACATTTCACAATATTTTGAATATATGTATAAATACGATTTCCCCTTAAAGCTGCACTCTCACAGATTGAACGTTTTGACAATCTTTTAACTTTTTGTATTGGAACGAGCCCATTTTGGCGAGAATCCATGGAAACCAGTCATATAAGACTGCTGGCAAAAATTAGATCACAGATTTTTATATTTAAGATCAAAAACTGATGTTTTATGCATTTTTCTTTAAGCCATAAAACATAAATTTTCGAACGGAAATATGACGAAGGATACTGAATAATAGGATGCCAAATTATCGAATATTGCCTTTAAGTAGAATGTCCACAGGTCATTTGTGCCGTAACTTAGCAACGATTTGGGTAGAGGTGTCAAGTGATTTATTACACCGTTTTCCCGAATGTGACAGATTAAGGGGGTATTTTAAGAATAAGGGGGTATTTTAGGATGGACCTTATATTTTTATTATAGGGCATATATATATATATATAAGCATGGTTTTTAGATTTTTTTAAGGTTTAAAAAATATTTTTAAAGGCCTGAGCTCGGCCCCGTTTCAATAAAGATCGTAAGGCTTAAGGTCGTAACTTTCTGACGTAACTCCGTTTTTGGCGTAAATTGCGTTTTAATAAGAATATCTTAAGAGAATTATCGTAAATTCTGGTCGTAACTTTACGGGAGCACCTAGCCTCTCTTAAGAAGCGTAAATATGGCGGCAGCGTTGGGCGTTCTTTACATGGCAAGAAATAATAGTGGGCTTGAGAGGACGTTTCCGGCAAGGTTAACCCTAGCCGATGCCCGGGAAGATATTGTCGTCTCCCGGTATTTATCGGAAAGTGCAGAGATACTTGAGCTTTTGGCCTTGATATCAGAGGATGTTTCACCGAAGACGAATCGCGGGCACTCGATTTCGGCAGGGACCAAGGTAAACACTTGAATTTATAATTGAGGATTAACTTATTCATTTGAAGAGTTTTAGTGTTTCGTTGGATTAAAACAATAATTGGGTAAGCTCCCTTAGTTTGGTTTCTAAGGAATGAAAATGGCGGAGTACAACGGCGGTCAAAGACCACCACGACTAAACAACAAAAAAAGACGAAGACAAAATAAAAGTCCACCCAATTTGGTTTTGTTTGTTAACACACCTAATTCAGGCATTTACACAGTTTTGGCACTTGGATTAATGAAGTGTATTGTACTTGTGTATTTGCTGATAACTACGGATGCAAGTAAAGAACATCACTAATTTTCGGATAGAATATTCGGATGGGAAAAACAACAGCATTCTGACAACTGTTGACCTCATCTACATGACTGTTGTCTCGATTTAACAGGGAAGGTATACTACGAGTACGTAGATATTTATTGTTTTTAACATGTAAATACATATGTTGACAAAAAGGATGTCTAGGCAACTCATTGTTTTGAAAAAAATATTTGATCCCTTTTTGTAATTCCAGCTTTTGCTGACACTTCGGTTCCTCGGCAAAGGGGATTTCTATTCCAAGGTTGGTGACCTGCACGGTGTCTCAAGGTCATCCATGAGTAGGCACCTCCATGAAGTTGTTGCGGCCATTAACAATAAGATGAAAAATATAAGGCAAGTCCACATTTAGTCTAGAACGTTACATTAACTTGCATGAAACTAACAAGCATGGTAATGAAATGAATGCTGGAAATGCATTATGCTCAAGAAGAATTGGCTGCCTGCATTAATGCTTCAAATGGCAATATGACAGATTTAAATAAGGGAAGAATAAGTGAATTTAAAGTAGAATTAGTAAAGGCTTGTCAGTTCCTTTCTACTTCCATGATTGTGATAATTAAATTGATAGTTATTGAGAAACATGAAATATACTGGTATATTTGTGTTTTTTTTTAAACAGGTTTCCAACGACTTTGGAAGAGAGGCGAGAGGCCAGTTTGGGGTTTTACACACTTTGTGGCATTCCTAGAGTTCTGGGAGCTGTTGATGGGACGTTAGTGCCCATCATAGCACCCCATGACAATGAGGAAGTGTATGTTTGCAGAAAAGGTTACCACGCCCTAAACATACAGGCTGTTGTCGATTCAAATATGAGGTTTGTATTTGTAAATGGATATTAAACATGATAAGAAAAAAAAATGAGCGATGAGTTTAGTCTTTTGTACATGGTCTAAAGATACTGATTGTACAGTATGTTTTTTGGGACCATAAACCATACTATCCATTAAAAATGCTATTATATAAAAAGAAAAAAAGGCAATTTTCAGACAATTGATATTTATTGTGAGTGGTCGTATTACTGAAATGAAGGCATTGATCACAAAACCAGCCGGTTCTGTCAACACTGTCAATTTATGTAATTGTCCAAGGTCACAGTCGAACTAGTATGGATTGAAGGAAAACAAACACCGTTTGAATGAAAAACGGTCATTTTTTAAAATGCCATAAATATTGCTACGTTATTCAAAAGGTAATTTAGAAAAGTTGTCCGAAAAACATATCTGGGTGGACCAAAACCGCCCACCCTCAGATGCATATTTTAACAAAGTGGTCAGAAAATAAAAACATACAATTACAAAAACAACACGAAATCTCAAAATTAATAAAGTTTGGTGAACACATTCGGAAGAACAGTAGTTATAAGGCAATGGAAAATACAAAACGTTGCCCAGAAAAACAAAACAATTACAACAACAATTGGTATATCTTAAGGTACGAGGCGGTAAGTGAAAGAAACGGAGAAAAGAAAACAAGGTAGACCTTGTAAAGAGCGTCCATAAAATTAGAAAGAAAAAATAAAATGGAGGAGGTGGGGAGGTGGTGGTAAAAATATATTCCAGAGACTGGCGAGCGCTTAGCATACGCCAGAGAGAACAAAGAAGAATGGCAGACGCATTCTGAGTGGCCTGTAGCGTCACGTGGCACAAAAGGGGGAAATTGATTGGCTGCCGGGATAAAGTGCCCGTATGGCTAATTCCCGAGATATTGCCTAAATCCCGTGCCACGGCCGTACAGAAATAAATTGAACAACGGCTATAAATAATTTTATGTTTGCATAAAATTGCATTTATGTAATTGTCCAAGGTCAAAGTTACGTTATGTACAGGGAAGTCGAACTAGTATGGATTGAAGGTAAACAAACACCGTTTGAATGAAAAACGGGCATTTATTAAAATGCCATAAATATTGCTAAGTTATTCAAAAGGTAATTTAGAAAAGTTGTCCGAAAAACATATCTGGGTGGACCAAAACCGCCAAAAGGAAACGCCGCCCAGAGAGACAATTCTAGAGAGTGCAGCTTTAATCTCTGCAAGCATGATTTTTAATTGAAGGACAACACAACGCTTACCCTTTAAATTATTTAATATCTCTACTTTATAATGTTACAATCATATACCGGTGGAAATAATTTTGGAGTTAAAATTATTTTCATTGTTTTTAATACAACACAATAAAACCATTTGTTTTATTGTAGGTTCAATGATGTTGTGTCCAGATGGCCTGGATCTGCAAATGATGCAAGCATTTTTGATAACTGTGGTTTGAAGGTAAAACCTTTATATTTGTCATCCAGAATTTCTGTTTTAATAATGAGACTGAAAATGAAATTTAAAGTTTAGAAGCATTATATGGCACCATTGTAATGTGATGTTTATATAATTTTGAAAGCATGGAATACATTGTTACATACATGTACATGTACAACTTTGATATTAGAATGACTAAAGCACAAGCACTATTATTTGATTGATGTATTATTTATTTTAAGAGACACCTAGAGCTGAACGATGTAGGGATGTTGT
The DNA here is from genome assembly GCF_026914265.1 of Mya arenaria. Taxonomy (NCBI): domain Eukaryota; kingdom Metazoa; phylum Mollusca; class Bivalvia; order Myida; family Myidae; genus Mya; species Mya arenaria. The sequence continues at coordinate 45,413,802 of NC_069136.1, forward strand.
TGGGTGATAGCGGCTACCCATTACGCCACTCCCTCATGACCCCAGTTCTGCGGCCACAAGGGAGACAACAAACAGCTTACAATGTTGCTCATGCAAGGGGGAGGGTTGTTGTGGAACGAGCCTTTGGACTATTGAAGTCAAGGTTCAGGTAAATGATGGAAGAGCTAGGTCATCAATATATGTATATTCCTGTAAACAACACTCCACTGAATATATTGTTTCATACAATGTGCAGATTTTTGACAAACTTGAAACTTTTGGATATGAAGTAATAATTGACTTGCGTAAATTATTTGACCAAAGTGATTAATTGGTCGAATAAAAACTGAAATGATGTTTAATCCATTCTCCGTCCTTTTAAATCATATGAATCTTAAACATAAATAAAACATGCATTTTAGGTGTTTGCACAAGACTGGGGGCTGTCTGATGTTTTCCACTGATAAATGCGCACAGATTGTAACAGCCTGCATCCATCTGCATAATTTATGTCTACACCGGCATGTGCCAATGCCAGGAACAGTGCTGAGACAGGGCGGTCAAGATATGGACCAGCAGCCACTTGCTGTACCAGCACCAAACAACAGCGGGGTGCTTCATCGGAACATTCTTATAAATCGATATTGAACTGTTAATTGGTTTATTTTTTATATGGGCAATTTAATTAATAAGAAGAGTTTAACTACTCAATATAGTGTCGGCACTATATATACACCAGTTTTTAGCTTGACTATACGAAGAATAGGGAGGGCTATACTACTCGCCCCGGTGTCGGCGTCCGGTTAAAGTCATAGGGCAAGTTGGGATTTTCACTTATAAGTCCAATACCCTTCATTAAAGTTTTAGGGCAGGTTAAAGTTTTAGGGCAAGTTGGGATTTTGATAAAAAACTTCTATACCCTTCATTCAATGCAGTTAATACTTTGCAGAATTATTGACGAACATCTTACAACAAGGAACATAACTTCATTTTAGCCCTAAATACAAATTATTGCCCTTGATTTTTTTTTTCTTTTAAATTTTTCTTTTGATTTCTTTTGAAAGGCACATTTTTATATTCCTAAACACTTTTTCGTAAAGGGAAAAACAAGTTATTTAAATGACTTGCGTCATTGTTTGGGCGGGCTGGTGTTAGGGCAGCGTCAAAGTCGCCTTATGTATCGAATAATTTTAGCTAGGTTTGACATAAAGAGACCAAACTTGGTATATAAAGAGTTTATGGAAACCTTTTATGTGAATACGTTTGAGGCACCTAGGATCAAGGTCGATGTTACTTTTAATAGAAAAGGGGTTGGTATTGAATAACTTAAGTAAGGGTCTTCATATTGGAACCAAATTTGGTATATAGGAAGAGTTTATAGAGACCTTTCTGAGATTGTGTTTTTGGCCCCGAGAGTTATGGTCAAGGTCAAAATAGAAATTTGGCTAGTACTGAATAACTCAAGTAAGGGTTGACATAGTGTGACCAAACTTGGTATGTAGGAATAGTTTATGCAGAGCTTTCATGGATTGCCTTTTGGTCAAGGTCACTGTTACTAAAAATAGATTACTGTTTCAGTTATGGTTGACATACTGTGACCAAACTTTATATGTAGGAAGAGTTTATGGAGGTCTTCCATGGGAATTTTTTGGGGGCCATTAGGATCAAGGTCACTGTTACAAAAAATAAAAGGAACAGTTGAAACTGAATAACTTTTGCCAATTATTGAAAACCTTGTTTTATCACATTGCGATTCTTGTTTACTTTTCAATTTAATTGTTTTATTGCTTTTGACAGGCACATATTTCATCGTCATTGTATTCACTTCTAAGTCAAAGCGGCGTAGTCGAGCGCACTGTCTTACGACAGCTCTTGTTCCATATATTTACTGTTAAGCATTTTAATTAACATCTTCGATAATGCATCTCTGTGACAGCCCTTGTTCTAAATGTAATGCCTTACTTTGTGTGTTATCAAATGCCATTTTTGCTTTGAATATTACCTCAAAAGTAGTAAAACAAAAGAAAAAAGCATTATATTGGGACATTTAGTTATTATATCGCTCTTATTTTTGTTGGGTAAGTGTATGTGCTTTCTAGTATGTACACCAACGTTTGCCTCTACGCTTCTTCATTAACATTTTTGAAGGTTGTCCACAAACATAATTTTATTCCTTTCAGCAAAAGTTCACTGGTAACATGTTAAATTATTTGTTCTGTAATATAAAATGGTAGATATATCACAGCTATACATATCACAGAAGATGTAAAATGTTAACAGCAACCGCATTTACGTATAACTCAATTAATAATATACTATTTACTGACTGTAATAAAAATAATTTTAAGAACAACAGAAGACAGATGGACATGATTTCTATTTACAACACACTCTCAGAAACACATTTGCCACAAATTCTCGACTTCATGTTCATTATTTAAAAAGATGAAAATATCATTTCTAAATCTGATGTGATCTTTTAATATGATGTTACCTCATAAAAAATTCTTATTTAAGATATGAACATGAATCTTGAAAGTTGAAATATTATTGCAAATATTAAAGTTAAAAAATACAACATAACTGTAGAGTTCAAATTTTGAGACAAATGTAAACTTTCAACAATCATGAAGGGGTTAGTATTGTTCATTTTAGTTCAAGATCTTATTATATTTCACCTATTGAGCACCAAAATAAGTACTAGATACATCCCATATTGTCTTCAGGTATTCAAAAATAAGTACTAGATACATCCCATATTGTCTTCAGGTATTCAAAAATAAGTACTAGATACATCCCATATTGTCTTCAGGTATTCAAAAATAAGTACTAGATACATCCCATATTGTCTTCAGGTATTCAAAAATAAGTACTAGATACATCCCATATTGTCTTCAGGTATTCAAAAATAAGTACTAGATACATCCCATATTGTCTTCAGGTATTCAAAAATAAGTACTAGATACATCCCATATTGTCTTCAGGTATTCACAAGATGAAATACATTGAAATTGTACACTGAAACAAACATTTTTTTATTTGTTTTATATGCCTAGAACTATATATAAGTCAATAACTAATCATTCTTTAGAAAATTCAACAAATATTTTTGAGCACATAACAAAATTCCTAACAAGAAGTGTTCCAGGCTTGTGTGTGAGACATTTGATTTGGAAACAATAGTGGGCTTTCATTTCAAAACGGTTAAAGAAAGCAAACTTTGTTTATATAAAGATGCATTAAGACTTATTTTGTACCATAACATAGTCTAAGGGTTTCAGTTTAGTCATTGAGCTTATAAATTGTGTAATACATGAAAATGTTTTGCATGAGTTGCCATTTACTACAGAAAGTTATGAAACAGATTAGTGAAAACTTCAAAGTGAGCCTTAAAGCTGCAATCCCACAGATAAACCATTTTAACAACTTTTTTTTATTTTTTGTCCTGGAAAGGGCATATATTTGTATAAATGTCTGAAAGCAAATGATAAAAGATTGCTAACAAAAGATCAGAATGCAGATTGTCATATTTCCGGTTGAAAATTGATGTTTTATGGCTGTTACTTACGGTTAAAAAATGAATAAAACATCAGATTTTTTTATTTGAATATAAGAAATTGCGATCTAATATTTTATCAGCTGTCTTATAATATAGCTGGTTTCTTTGGATGTTCACAAAAATTATCATAGTAGTCAAAACTTTCAATCTGTTAGAGTGCAACTTTAATATCAAGTTAAATTACACTAGTGTAAAACTAATAAAATTGTGATGGTTGTATTGCACTTGAAAAATAAGCAAAAGCACGTATTAAAGGAAATGAAAAAAAGTCTTTAGGTTATCATATTGGTTGATGACAATGTAAGACATAACTTAATTGCACTCTTTTTATGGAGAAATATTTTCAAACAGATCATACAGCAGAACTTGTAAGCTTGAAGAGGTTATCATTTACATGTATATGCACTTATGAAATGTAATGGGATTTTTTCCCCAGTTTTTATGATTGTATTAAATGAAATAAACTGTAATGTAACATGAAAGGGAGTGAAAGTAATTTGATTGAAATTAATTTAAAAGAACATTTTATAGTTATATTTTTAGTATGTATGCCATAACGACATTTTAGCAAGTGAAGTTAACCATGTACATTATGATATAGAAATAATATGTACACATATATATTATGTTTATCATAAATATTAACAGCCAATAAACTATTTTTACTCCCTTTCATTCAAGTATTCACTGTCTTTAAATTTAAAAAAAATGTCTTGTTCAGATGTTTTTCTGACAGAATTTGGACTTCTTTCCTCTTCAAGCTCACAAGCTCTGCAAGGTTGAAATAAATCATTGCCAGGAACTCGTTTTTTTTTTGATCTTCAAGCATCTGTTGAGCGATGTCACTTCTTTTTGATGGTGTAGGTCTTGATTCTATTTTGGGATAAAAGACAAATATATAATCATACACAAGTAGTATGATGTTGTTGAATTTCTTTACTTATTTAATTTTACTATTAGAAATAGTCTTTGAATGCTATTATAAATCATTTGAAAAAAAATGTTAATTCAATAGAGGTTCAGCAAGGTTATAAAAAATGGTATAATGCTCCTAAAAAGGTTGGAATGGTCTAGTGGTATAGGTGTCCCTCTATTGTCCAAGAAACAATAACCACCAGAGGTACATTCTCGTGGCTTCCCAAAATAGAAATGAACTTGTCAGTGTTTCTTTCTATACGCTATCAGCTTTCATTGCAAAAAGAAAATGGTATATGTCATAAAAGAGAATTAAATTGGAATGTTATAATTGTTTTTACAGTCAAATGTAACTGGGTTTTTTCCAGCAGATCTTTATAAAAAAATGTTGACTTATCAAAATAACCTGTGTTACTGTCTTCTTTGCCACCATTGGCCTCTGCCTCACTGATGCTTATAAAATGTCTGTAATGGTTAATCAATTACTTAGAACTTCAAAAAAATCACTATGACATTTTTCTTTAAATGTCTATAAGAAAGATGTTTTGAGAGATTCTATGTAAAGTTACGTTTATTTCATTATGAATAACTTGACCATACATATTGTAGTCATATTTAAAAGGACAATACTCCTATGTGTACACTTAATTACATATTTCTTTATTGTTAATAAATTTGTTGTTTATGTTTATGATTTTGTTATTGAATTAAATTCATTCAACTGTTAAAGTTACCATGATGCGTTGAACAGTTGGCGGTGACAGTTGACCCTGAAGGCTCAGATGGCCTATACTTTTTGGCAGCAGGAGGCTTGCATGAGTCTGAAATTTCATAATAATAAATTATATCTGATTTATAAGTTGATATACATTCAGTCAATAAACTTTCCAACAAAATGTACGGCATGACCTAAATTATAATGACTGGTACTTTGATATACAAGAGTTGAAGTTTATTGATAAAAAATGCATAAAATTCTTACAATAAATCAAAATACTATCTTGTCGGCCTCCACTGATCTTAAAATGCTTATAAGAATGTACAAAATAATGAATGCATTATGTACATTTATTTGTACATACATTATATTTCACTCAATATATGCAAATTTAATTTACCTTCGAAAACATCCACTCCACCAGCAACCCATTTCCTCTGGGATTACACTTGAGTATCTAAATGCAAAAACAATTCGTAACAATAAGTAACTCCTTTGCTGGATCTGACCATTATTACTTATTTCTGGAATGAAGGTACATACCATTCCCGTGGACCGGAACAAGACAATTTAGGCAATACATTTCCAGTCTTGACATGAAAAATGATGATGAAAATTGCCCGCCTTTAAATAATCATGCTCAGACGCCCACCACATTGCCAAATATATTCTATGAAGTGCTAAGCTAACTTCAAGGTCAATCAATACATGTATGTGCAATAGATACATGTACATTGTTTCCAGGAAGAACATCAGTGACTCACCATCATCTCTAAATCAGTTGGCTCTTAGGGCGCAGGCCCCCACCTGTCCCGGCAGCAAAATGCCTCCGCTTCATCTCTTTCTTCTTTGCTGCAGACTGAAAACATTTTTAAAAATATATACATTCCTACCATCATTAACCAGTTTTAAACAACGTGCATATATATCAACTGAAAAGTCACAACCAAAATTAAAATCTAATACCAGGGGTAAATCCAGGAGTTGACGTTAGAGGGTGTGTTTCTTAGAGGCCAAACATTTTGACATGCGCCCCAAGCTATGAACTGACAGAATATTGCAGAAACTATTTGCATGTGTGTTTGAGGGTACCAACTCAATACCATTGTTACAATTTGTAGTAAAGAGTGCGCATTTTGTGTATGTTTTATAAAGGCAACTTTCTTTTATCTCCCATATAGAAATAAAAAGTAAATTTAGACGATTTTAAAAAGGGGAGGGGGGGGGGGCAACCTCATCCCTCTAAATCGGCTTGTGAATGCATACCTTTAAATCCGCCCACTTCTTTTTTTAACTGATCAATACTCCGTTCCGGCCCTACTGCACTGAGCCTGAATAAAATAAAAACAACAACAATAATTGATAATTACATTTAGAAAATATTGATTGAATAATTGAGTAGATCTAGTGCGATTAAATATTAGGTGAAATGATGCATCTCTAAACATATCAATATCCGAAATAAAACAGTGACATAACTAGGGAATGAAATGTCTGGTACAGCTTATGTTTAAGTAAACTGGAATCATAACCTTAGGTTTAAAATTAATCCTTCCACGTACTTTTTAAAAAGAAACTGAAAGTAAAAATGAAAGTAGCAAATCCTTACTCTTCAAGCAATTCTTCCCATTTTGTATGGCGCCCTTGCTTTGTAACGTCAGGGCCAAGTCCCCCATATAAAAACGAGTATTTATTTACGCAGAAGTCAACTAAATTCGACTCCTCGGCCATGCTCCAATTCGTTTGACGATCTCTTTTCATCGCCATTTGTAAATCTGGGTCAATGTTGACATACGACAATATTGATAAGGGGATAAGTGGCGTTTCACTACTTTCACTTTTCGCCGAAAAGAAAACGCGGAGCACTTACGATAATTGTTACGACAGCTTTATTGAAACGCCCGTAAAAATTAGCGTAACTTTACGACTATGATATCTTATTGAAACGGGGCCCAGAATTGTTTTTAAAACTGAGATAGATAAAAAAGACCAATCAAATGGTTATACTGACAATGTTCTAAAGAAAAGCCTAAGTATTGCAAAACTCTCTAGAAATCCACTGCAGACTTGCATTTTTTTGGACTACCAGAAATTTTGCTGGACTACCCAGACTCCAAATCCAGTAGTCCGAGGGACTACCTTGTGAAAAATGTTTGTGTCTAACCCTGTCATATCCTGTTGATTGACATTATAGCTAGCCACAGTTGTGGGATAAATTGGCCAGTTTGAGGGATTTGCAACATGTGTAAGGTTGGCCATACATCTGGGTATGACCGTGTGTCAAATGACGGCTGATTACTTTCTGCATCTGCGCAGTAACCGCCTAGGGCAAATATTCACTAAATTATTGAGTCTAAGTTTGAGACTAAATACATACAAGTGAATTTCATAAGTTATCTTTAACCTTTGACAGAAATTGCGCTGATTTTTGTTTAACAATTTGAGCATGTATGACCAGGTTTCCATTATCGTTCTTATACAAAATACAGAAGATCGTAGTTTGGAGACACGGTTTGAAAATATACACTTTTCTGGTAGTTAAGTTAAATGAACCACAGGACTAAGCAACATGCGTTTTAAATGACATGTTGGAAAAAAATAAATCTGTAAAGGGGTCGACACTAACTTTTTTGTAGGGTTCCCGCAGGGACTCCTCCTTCTGATTTTTGGGGTCCCTCCCTAAAACCATGGATACCTCCCAAAATTAACATTACTGACTGTAATAAAAATAATTTTAAGAACAACAGAAGACAGATGGACATGATTTAATTGATATCATCATATCTAAGAGCATTTTTTAAGGACACGGAATATTTTGCCGATACGATTAGCGGATATCGGTACCCGGATGGGTAACCAGTTTATTGTCGTTAAAAAATGAGTGACATTATGTTTTGTTTGATATTTAAACTATTAATGTTATTTTTCGTCATGTATTATGATAAATTATAAGTAACAGTTAGACCCAAACACGAGGATCCCTCAGGAATACTGACTTTGCAAAGTAGGGTTAAATCCTTCCTTGAAATAAGGGATCCTCGGGATCCCGGGACCCCGTTAGCGTCAGTGTTATATTGAATATGGCCTCAGTAGAGTTTATCAGTGAACATTTTTTAAAAGATGCACTATTACACCCAAATAAGATTAACCACCATAAATACAATTGTTTAAATATACCAGAACGGCTGAATTAATGTCGAAAACAATGGTTCTAATGAAGGATTCCGAGTTCAATTTGAAAGAAATGTGCATACAACACGGTATTTCTACCTTATGAGACTATAGTAGATCACTGTGAATCTTTTAGCATTCACCAATCATTTAATAGTTTGGGGATTTCAGCTATTAAATACACTGTTGCAATCTTGTTATCATTAATTAATAGTTTCCATAAATGCATTATTTAGTAAGTAGTTAAAGATTTATCACTTAAAACTTATGTTTGTTTTATATGTGCATGTATTGATTTTGAGTAAGAGTGTCACTTTAATATGGCCAATCATAGTTAATATAAAAAAAACAACGGATGGAGATGCTGTATCGCGAAATAAAAACCCTGCGTTTTTTAAAGGTGTTTGTTAGATGATGTGAATGCGCTGCTAACGTAAGCTACTCTAAGCCCTAACTGAACTCATTGTTGTTTTGTCGTATTTGTAAATCATGTTTTTGATGTTGCTTATCTATATCTTGTTCTATGTAATGTCGTTTGGCCAGGAAAAAATCTGATATATAATTTATATATATGTATATCAGCTAATTGCAACCGTAAGAGCTACTACATCCGCTACGCGGTGACGGCGGTGAAGGACGGCTACTGCTGGAAGTACCAAAACTGGAAGTATCAAATGAAGGGCGCCGCTAATCAGTGCAGAAAATTTCGTGCTCGACTTCCCGCGCTTAACACCGTAGCTAAGACAAGAGTCATGCAGAAATTCATAAGAGGTATCTAAATAGCTGAAGATGTTCCATTCGCATTTTAATTTGTCGTGTCAAAGCGCATAATAGCAAAGAAAACACAATACTGTAGCAATGTTAAGTTATACAAGTAATTATGCATGTCATAAACATTTCTTTGTATGTTTAAAATAGTATTTCCTACTTGATTTCAATAGTCTGAAGTAGCCATTCTCAAACTGAATAAAACGTGCAACTTTTTATTTTACAATGGCATTCAATTTAAGCATCCAGAAAGGCCAAGGTGTACCCCAGTGGTAATAAGGCTGGGGACGAGTTCTGGATCTCTCCTATCAAAAATTCACACTGGAAATCTACAAACGCAAAGGTGACTTGATGCTTAGTTTGTCTAGTTGAAATGCACACTAGCGGATCTTAGTAAGGCAGAATGTTGACGCTTCCCCAACATTTTCAAAATGGATTTTCTTTGTCAAAATACTTCGGACACTATCTATAAGAATATGCCTTTTTTCAATGCACAATATTCCAAATTTTAAAATAAAATAGAATACTACTTAGCTTAATGTATTTTGTCTCCATTTTACGGCTATATATGAATGATTTTTTTTAGAGTTATTCTTCTTTCTTTAATATTATCATCACACTGTTGCATATTTCATGTACATTGAATCTTAAACTAGTTTTAAATTAAATATCACTTTGAATTATTAAACCTTGCTAAGCAACACTCGAGTTGTTGAAATACAACACAACTCTACATAAATTGTTGTTATGCCTTAAAATGGCCGAAAATACAACAAAATTATTAATCTGGCCCATCATTCACTTCGTTATTGTGTTTATGCCACTAAGTAAAGACATACATGACCAGTGCTCTAGCTATCCTTAAATACAATGGGGAGCATCCTGTTGCCCTTTTCTAGCCTCCTGTTTTCTTTCTACTATTCGCCCTGTGCCCTTTTGTTTGAAAGAGCCGCCTTTGATGATTATGAACTTTATTTGATATTTATTGGACCGAGGAGTAGGATTTGTTATTGGTCCCAGTTTGGATATAGTGTCAAGGCAATTTTCAGAAATAAGTATGAAAATAGTAAATATACATAATTTTGACACTAAAGTAAAGATTACAGCTAAGGTATTCATAACAAATTATAAATATTGAAAGCAGTAACAACACAATACACAACATGGATTGGACATGGACCCTTTCCATTGAATTGTCCAATTAAGGCTCATTCAATGCACATCAAGAGTGCTCTTTCTGACCTAGCACCCTGCCCTTTTCAACTCCTAGCTGGAGCACTGCATAACCCAATGTCAGGTTTCACAGTATTTAATCAACCGTGCATTAACAAAGTACACTACCAAGCACGCGTTTTTTTGTGTGTTTTTTTGCAAAAAGAACGCGTTTCCACCGCGGGAGAGATTGCGTCATCGCGGGAAATCTCGGCGATATCTTCTACAGTAGCCAACGCGGTAGTGCGCGTGATCGCCGCGTTCTTCTCTGCTACCGCGTACGACTTCCAAAAATATGCACGCGGCGTATCGGGATGAGACTTATCGCGATATGCAGGTATTTCAACAGGTCAAGGTGGTACAGATAGATGAGTGTACATGTAAATTGAACACTGGTCGCAGAATGGATTCCACTTGATTGCGAGGGTAAACAATCATCCCCCAAACTTGATAATAATGTCGCTGGAAAATGAGTGAACACAAACCAAAGTCAAACGATTGAAAAACGTGCGCAGGTTTTTTTTTCAAATATAGTACTTATTCACAATCACACAAGTTTAACGAGCTGGGCATTCGAAATTCAGATTTTTTCGAACAAGGTGACAGTAGCGACTTAATACTTTCACAGTTTTGAAGCATACTTTTAAGGGAACTACGTATTGAGTTTGAACTTAGACTTTTAGGTAACGGATCGAGTTTGTATGAGTCTATCAAAACTGACTAGAATTGTATGTATAGGACGGGAACAAAGAAATGCTTCAGAAAATTGACAGCTTCCTTAATAACCGCTTATGAACACTTCGCATCACCGTGTATCGCGGTGGCTCGACGCGGTGGGCATTATACTACAATCGCCGCCTACTGTAGGGGAAATTTGATCAAAAAGATAACGTCCGCGGCAAGGGAAAGTTATTTATTTCATAACAATGATAGGTATTGACCGAGGTCCTATGACAATTAAAAAACATGAAATGCACCTTTTTAGACTAAAATGATCTAATCTTTGATTATGATCAGATCACCAAATCCCGTTCAAAGGCTATATTATTGATTTACTGAAGAGGGGAGGGGGTGGGGGGTAATGGAAGTGATCAAGTCCCCTGACGTCAAAATCTGGACCCGTCCTGGTAATCGCCATCACAGTTCTACCTAAGTATACATTATAGATCCCTGGTTATTAATTTACATAAATGTTGGTAAACGGCATGCCAAACTTTTATTGTAAACTTATGGTAGCTGTTTTTGATTCGCCAGTGTCTTTAGACAATAAACGTTCATGATGTATGTGCCGACGAGTTACAACTTTCTATATTTCTCCCTTCTATGTGCAGAACGTCGATTTTTCGATCTAGCTGTAATGACCTCAGCAGATCAGAAAAATAATTTGATCACAATTCGTTATTTTATGGTTTTAAAACATCTACTAGCATGTGACGTCATTTCCGAAAATATGTCCTGTTCGACAGCGTTGTGGTATTCACGTTAATAAGAAAGAAACCCGAAAAGTCAACAAGTGATTGAATTATAAAGTAAGTTTGTTTTTAAAATTATGTTCAAAATTTAAATTAAAGATTATTAAAAAACAACATTGATTGGCACAATTAATTGCAAGCAGGAATCATTTTCGCAGACGACGTCTCATAACTCTGCATTATCAGTGTGTGTATAACACGTGATAAATTACGTCATATATGCTACGTCGGAAGGCATCATTTTGCTTAAAATGAATACTTAAATCAAAGATAACTTTTCTCTATCAACTCTATTTTGAATAAAACAGGGCAGTCTATGCCGCTTAAAGAGTCCCGTTATCGTTTTATTACCGAAGTTTGATAAGGTGATTAGTTTCATCAAACACTTCGACAAACCTGTTTCCAAAATAATGTTTTGACAGTGCTCCGTCAGACGGCCGTATTGTGAAAAAGTTTGTCGAAGTGTTTTAAGAAACTAAACTCTCAATCAAACTCTTGTTAAAGACTGAAGACAGGGCTCCGTAAGCGGCTTAGACTGCACTATGATTCATAAAAAATGGTGAAGAAATAGTGAAAGTATTTTTGTTTAAAGTCTTCATTCTAAGGCAAAATGCTGCCTTCCGACGTAGCATTTATGACGCATTTTATCACGTGGTATACACACACTGATTATCATAATAACAAAATATTTGCATTTGCCGTCATATTACAAAAAGAACTGTTCACTGTTCTAGGTATCCTACCAAAGCTCCAATGAGCGCGCCTCCAACGGAAGGGGTTTGAAGTGTGTATTGTTCAACTACAAGACAGCCACGTGGCGGTATTCGGATTGCTCCGGACGTCATCCGACTATCTGTGAGGAAGCACACGAGTACCCGGATGAAAACCCAAAGGTTTTAAGTAAGAAACTAGTTCAACGTGCATATAATATGCTGTTGGTTGTTCAAACTTTATGCGCTATTAATAATTTTTAAAATATTTTACCAGAGAATTAAGCTAAGCTCACTATTTTTGTTATCCCCGCCGAATCGAAGCTTACGGGCTGGGGATTTGTTTCTGTCTAGAACCATATTTATGCGAAAAACTATGTTTCCCTTGATGAACTATTTGTTTAATTTTAAACAAGGTGGTGTCAAAAACATAGGTCACTGGGTCAAATCTTATTCTTTTTTGTCTGGAAGCACATCATCGGAACCATATCTAGAGTTTGGTTAGATAATGTTCGAACTTGGGTCACATGAAGGCAATATCAAGGTCACAAGGTCATGTCTTAGAAAAAATATTTGAAACACACTAAAGGCATTAGACTTCCCTTGATGAACTCTTGGACTACTTTAAAACTGGGTCGCATGTGATCAAAAATAAGGTCATTAGGTCAAATTTTAGATATTTTGTCTGGATCACTAGATAAAATCTTGTATTTGGGGGGGGGGGATTCTAGAGGCAATAATTATGTCTATTCCAAGATTCATGAAATTTAATCAGAATGTTTTTTCTTGATATAATCAGTGACTTGTTTGAGCTTGGTCACATTAGATCAGGAACTAGGTCACTAGGTCAAATAATTCAAAAATCATGTCCGGAATTTAATATTGGTATTGATTCATTTGACTTTGTTTAAACACTGGTCAGAATGTTCTCCTTGAGGTAAGCTTAGAAGGCTCTAAAAGAGGGTCACATAGGGTCAAAACTTGGTCGTTAGGTTAAATTTTAAAGAAAACTGATGAACAAAAGAGGCCATATATCCGCTCGAATCTTCCAAAAACTTATTCAAAATTTGCCTCAATAAAATTTGCCTCACATTGTTTCAAAAATTAGGTCATTAGGTCCAATCTTAGAAAAAAAAATTGGGAAAACTCTATACATTTAAAATATTTCTAGTTCATTCTTTATTTAACTTAATCAGAATATTTGCCTTGATGAAATATTTTATTTGTTTGAAACTGGGTGACGTCAAATCTTAAAGCTACACCATATACAATATGTTGGGGTTGCTTACAAACTCATATCTCATCTCCAATGTCCATAAGAGTCCATCAATTTGCAGTCGCATTGCATGTTCCAGTTGGAATATTTCACCAACACATCATTCAATGCCATCTATTTTGTCTTATCTTGCGGAGGATTTCAATCGATCCATGTTTTTTTCCTAAACTAGTGAACATCTGTACTATCGTTTTCTGGTCAAGAATCTGTGTTGAGTGTTGCCATTTACAAACTAATGTTTATTTATATTTTAATATAAGTCATGAAGAAGCGATCTGAAATCACTTTCATGTATACACTTAGACACATATTGGTAACCTTCAGCGTCTACTGTTGTCATAATTAGTGAGCCGAAAACAATAAGTTACCTCATGGCAACGTTCTTTTGCACAGCAAAAATATATCTCTTTAGCGTTTTAAGGCAATTTTCATAAATCCCCCAGTGCTAATCAAAGTGTTTTCTACAAAATAAGATTTTAAAATACATGTTTTGTATAAAAAACAACAACATTTTTTCGAAATAATGTGTTTTTACTTTTGTATGGAAATGTTAAGTTTACAATGGATCTTTTTTTAATTACACATTCTTTGTCAATACATGGTAGCTGTCAGGGGTCCACGCAGACTCAATATCTTATGATCTATTATGTTTCGGAAATTTGAAAATCTATAATGAGTTTCTTGTTCAAAAGAAATTTGACATTTCAATGAACGATCGACTATACCTCCATGTGTCTATTTTCGAAACCGAAAACAAAAAAAAAGTATGTGTATTTTTTTAAATAATTTCAGTGTCCTTAAATAAATGTAACATTTTTGGAACAGAATAACGTTCGATTGCATTTATAAATAATACATATTTGTTCGCAAGAACTGAAATTGAAATGTTAACCAGGGTATTTGTGTTAGGAATAATAGCTTAAAGCCTATTAAGAATACTGCCCGACGTAGAGTTAACAGTATTGTTACCATACTACCTCTTGTAGTTTTTGTGATTTTTACATTTTGCTGCCATTTGACCAAAATAGTTTGTAACCAAATTACACGCTTTCGAACAAATATATTTGAGAAAGTTGAATTGACAATCAAATATTGCAACGTCACTTTTTGTAACTATTAAATATTCAAACGAGAGACACGAACATTATTTAAACTTTGTAATACTTCATGCAAAATATTTTTTATGACATGTTTTCGGGTAATGAAGATTTTTCACTGAAATAAAAACGATATTTTACTGTTTGAAATAGTGAATAACATTTTGATACTTTTAAATGTTTTGAAACATTAGCCCGGTCTTAATTCCAAAGCAAACGTCAGTGCGCTGAAGCTGTGACATAATTTCAATGACGTCATTTCCAAAATGACGTTTAGTTCGCTAATCGCATGTAGTTTACGCAGTTTTACGTTACCAAATTAACAAAATAAACAGTAGGTGCATGCTTTTTAACATATGTTTTCTATTAATATATTACAGGCAAAGATATTTAATCTTGTTCATGATGACACTTTATAAACTATATATTTATAAAAAGAAAAGAAAATGTTGTGATCGTGTAAAATCGCAATATATTTCACCAAAAGCAAATGTTTCACTCTTGGCTACATGCAATTTAGCTTTTGGTGCTCATTCGGTTATAATTATTTCGATCTAACTCTGAAACAAACAATTATACTCAATATCCTCAAATCGAAGTGCGAAGGAAACACTCCTATTTTTTATCTATTTTTTCGGTTACATTCTTTTCAAAGCGACTAAAAACAGAAACAAAATTTAAAAAAGATATTGCTTATTGTAGATGGACTGCTATGTTCTTGATTATTGCAATCAATTGTTTTTGAAATATTGTTTTGTACAACTTAAATACCAATTCTAGAATATAAAATACATCCACATTGCTTGCGTTTTGCAAAAAACAGACACCTTAAAAAATCTTAAGATTTGTTTTGACACACCGTAACACGACTTTCGTATCAAGTGATTTTTTTGGAATTATTTTTACAGCCTGTGCCTTGTAAATTGGGAAAAAAGTTGACATTTGGAAGAATACTAAATCAAGCCAAAATAGCTAATATAATGGTAAATATACATGTTTTAACATTTTTTATGCATACATTTTGCTGTGAAAAGGTAAGTTTTGTTAAGATTTTGATTAAATTTCAAGAAATTCATTGCTTTTTTATTCATTAACGTAATCTACATTAATCAAATGGGGAACAATATCAAATTTGGATAAAATTGACATTTTTTCGCAGGGGGAAACAGCCTTTAAAAGACAGTAAATTGTACAAAAAAATCACTGGTATCCATTATCGATATATGAATGACCGACATGAATATTTGAGAAAATAAAATAGAAAACACAATGTTTGTAGAACACATGTAGGTACCAGTAACATCAGTAGGATTGTGCCTATGAAACATCCAATGAATCCAATATTTTTTTTGGATTTCAGCTACGCCCAAACCGCCGAACACCTCAACAACAACAAAAATACCACCGACGATAACAACAGCGACACCACCCCAACAACAACCACAGAGCCCCGTCATGCATGGTAAAAAGGCCTTTTTCTAATCTTTTTAAAATAGTGGCTTATCAATATGGCAAAAATAGTTGGCTTTCCTTTTCGTTAGAACCTGTTGAAAAGCCAGCTTTAGTGGTAAATTATTCCTTTTTTGTGCTAAGTGAATCGGCACCGAAGTTCGACATCTTTGATGCCGACTTGTTTGTCAGATTACGTAACATTTTGTTGACGTCACACCATGTTGATTGACATCATATTTAGTTATAGTTGTGGAATAAATTGACCTTGTTTGAGGGAAATGCAACATAAGCATGGTTGACCATAGATCTGGGTATAACCGTGAGTCATATGACGGGTGTTTACGTTGCGCTGTAACCGTCCAGGGCCAATATTCACTAAATTCTTGAGTCTGAGTTTGAGACTAAATACATACAAGGGAGTTTTAAAATTGCATAAGTTATCTTTAATGAGGTAACCTTTGACATGAATTGTGCAGATAGTTTTTAAACATTTGCAACACGTATGACCAGGTTTCCATTATCGTTCTAATAAAAGATGTACAATTAAAAGAAGATAGTAGTTTTGAGTCACGGACCCAGACATCTTGGAAATATATAAGTTGCTGGTAGTCAAGTTTAATGAACCACAGGACTAAGCAGCATGCGTCATCGTCCAGGTGTTTTAAATTACATGTTGAAAAAATAATAATACTGTTTTTACGTTGCAAGTCAAATAGTGAAAGAAGTTCACTCAACACATAGCATGATGCGTTCTAAAAATACAATTCTAACATGAAGTATTGGCTGTTATGAAAAAACGACACATTACACCTTTAGAATGCAATTAAAAGCCCAGTAGAGGTCATCAGTGTACAGTCATGTTGAATATGGCCAATCATGGTTTATACGAAAAAATGTGTTTCCCGGCTAACGTTTGCTAATTGATGAGTATGCGCCGCTAACGTGAGCTACTCTTAGCCCTAACTTAACTCATGGTTGTTGTGTCACATTTGTAAATCATGTTGCTGTTGTTTTTATCCTGTATCTATGTAGTATATATATATAATATATATTAATATATATCAGCTAAGTGCAACCATAAGAGCTACTACATCAGCGACGCGGTGACGGCGGTGAAGGACGGCTACTGCTGGAAGTACCTAAACCGGAAGTATCAAATGAAGGGCGCCGCCGAAAAGTGCAAGGAATTACATGCTCGACTTCCCGCGCTCAACACCGTAGCCAAAACAAGAGTCATGCAGAAATTCATAAGAGGTATCTAATTAGCGAAAGAAGTTCAAGTTTAAATCGCATTTTAATTATTGGTCGTGTCAATGCGCATCATAGCAAAGAAACACAATATTGTAGCAATGTCAAATTATACAAGTAATGATGCAAGTCATCATTTAAACATTTCTCTGTAGGTTTCAAACTAGGGATGCAAACGAATGACAAAATTGATATTCGAATATTCGGTAATTCTTTCGATCGAATATTCGATTATCGAAATCAATAATTCAAAAGTGTAGTAAACTACTTTTATTGTTCGCTATCGTAATAGCCGGAGCCTTTAACTCTTTTTTCGTAGCCGGTACACGCGACAGTCCCTGATTTTCCCCCAAATTACCCTCTGAATTTCCCCATGTACATTACAAAATCCAAGAAAAAGCAATAGATTTTGAACATACCAAAACCCAAAATAATTTCAATTCCGCTACTTTCATATTTGTAATCAAGGCGAAGATCTTAAATTCCCGGTTGAATGTCGTGATTCATCAACGGAGGCAGTCATGAAACCACTTTGGTGGCCGATTCCGAATATCCTTTATTGGCATTGTCATTAAAAAACCGAAAATAATTGCAACTTGTTTGATGTCAATTGTCTTATAGCCAGTTTTCGTAAAATTACGGGTACTGTTTATAGTCCCCGATGAAATGTCCCAAACGTATGACACGTCTATAGTGACATCATGTTCACGCCTCTGGTATAAGGGGTCAATCGTTGTAAAAACAAAACAAGTGAATATTTACAATAACACTGCTGTATGCAAAAGTTTTATTATTTTATTTATCAAACAAAAAAAACGAATATTCGAATACCGATTTTGACATTCGAATATCAAACGTTCGATCGAATATTCGAATATTCGTTTGCATCCCTATTAAAAACAGAGTTTTCTACTTGAATAGTTTTAAAGTAACCATTCTCAAACTCAACAAAATGCATCTTTTTCTTTTTACAATGGCATTCAATTTAAGCCTCCAGAAAGGCCAAGGTGTACCCCAGTGGTTATATGGCTGGGGACGAGTTCTGGATCTCTCCGATCGACAATTCGCACTGGAAATCGACAAACGCAAAGGTGACATGATGCTTAATTTATCTAGTGAATGTACACATTAGCGAATCCTGGTAAGGCTGAATGCGGACCCCTCCCTCCAAATTGTCCGACTGGATTTTCTTTGTCAGAAGATCTCGGTCACTATAAGGATATGCTTATGTTTTGGTGCACGCTATTCCAATTTTCAAAAATAAATATTATTATTTAACCCTTACCATGCGGGGTCCGATTATATTCGGACCTAGTTGTGTGTAACCCGATCCATGCTAAGTGCGGATATTTTCGGACCGGGATATTTACAATGGGATGTTCAACAAATCCACTTCAAATTCAAATCTTGCAATGTATTTGTATCCATGCTCCGGCCATATATTATTGCATTTATATTATATGTCTTGGTGTTTAAGAAGAACCTTAATTGTTAAATAATATCATCAGACTGTTGCATATTTCATGTCCATCGAATCATAAAGGGGCTGGTCTAAAATTGAATGGCAGTTTGCATTATTAAACCTTTCTTAGCCGGTCTTTAGTTTATGAAAGAAAACACAAATCTACATAAATTAAAATTGTTATGTCAAAATTAAACGAAATATTTAACTTAGTCTATCATTTACTCAGTTATTTGGTTTGAGTCACTGAGTAGAGATAAACATAAGTCCAGTGCTCCAGCTAGGCCTAAATAGCACGGGGTGCACCCTGCTGCTGCCCTTTTCCAGCACCCTGCTGCTGCCCTTTTCCAGCACCCTGCTGCCTTTTTCCAGCACACTGCTCCCTTTTCCAGCACCATTCTGCCTTTTTCCAGCACACTGCTGCTGCCCTTTTCAAGCACCCTTCTGCCTTTTCCAGCACACTGCTGCTGCCCTTTTCCAGCACCCTGCTGCCCTTTCCTAGAACATTGCTGCCCTTTTCCAGCACCCTGCTGCCCTTTTCCAGCACCCTGCTGCCTTTTCCAACACCCTGCTGCCCTTTTCCAGCACCCTGCTGCCCTTTTCCAGCACCATGCTGCCCTTTGCAAGCACCCTGCTGCCTTTTTCAGGAACCCTGCTTTCCTTTACTATTCACCCTGTGTCCCTTTGCTGGACAAAGCCGCCTTTGATGAATATGATTTTTATTTGATATTGGACATATTGTTAAGGCAATTTTAAGAAATAAGAATGAAACTAATAAATATACATCATTTGGACACTTAAGTAAAGCTAACAACCTATAAGGATTTAAAGCAGTAACAAAGTACAAATTGTTCAATGCGCATTAAAGTGCCCTTTCTGACCTAGCTTTCTGCCCTTTCAGAATCCTAGCTGGCGCAAAGTTAATTTTAATGGTGATAAATGCATTTATAACGTTTAACGAAGCATGTAGAGGTTAACATCTTATTGTTGTTCCTTTTAAGTCCTTTATCATAGAAGAATACTTGGTTAAAATAAAAGTGTTATCTTATCGTATAGCTGTGAAAATTTCTTTTTCCACGTGAATGATAGATAATGGCCAAGGTCCTTCGACAATACAGAAAATGTAATGCACCATTTTAAACTAAAAAGATCCAAACTTTCTTGAGGATGAGATAATTAGCCCACTATATCCCGTTCAAAGGCGATATTATTGCTGTACCGAAGGTGGTGGATGTCCCCTGACGTCAGAATCTATACCCCATCAAAGTTTTACCCAAATATATCCACATTTTACATCCCTGGTTATTTCCGTGTTCTTAAATGTTGGTAAATGTCACGCTTAACTTTAAATGTAAACTTTGGGTAGTTTTTGGCTGTTTCGCCAGTGTCTTTAGACGATACTTATTCATGATTTATATGCCGACGAGTTACGACTTCCTTTATTTCTCCATTCTATGTATAGACTGTCGATTTTCTCGATCTAGCTTTAATGGCATCAACAGATCACTAAAAGAATTGGATCACAAATCTATATTATATTGTGAAAAACATCTACCAGTATGTGACGTCTTCTGCGAAAATGAGTCGTCTTTGACAGTGTTGTGGTGTCCACGTTAATAAGAAAAAAACAAAATGTGAACAAGTGATTGGATAATAAAATTAGTTTTTTTTCTAGCAATGTTTAAAATTTAAAATGAAGATTATTAAAACGCATTGATTGGCACAATAATTTGCAAGCAGGACCCATTTTCGCACACGACGTCACATTTCTATTCATTATCATAATTATTATCATGATATTTGCCTTTGCAGTAAATTATACAACAACAGTTTACTGTTCTAGGTATCCTACCAAGGTTCCAATGAGAGCGCCTCCAACGGAAGGGGTAAAAAATATTGAGCACCATTTTAGACCAAAAAGAGCCAAACTTTCTTTAGGATGAGATCGTTAACACACCGAATCACGTTCAAAGGCGATATAATTGCTGTTCCGAAGGGGGTGGGAGTAATGGGAGTCCATATTTGCATTTGCAGTAAATTATACAACAACAGTTCACTGCTCTAGGTATCCTATCAAGGCTCCAATGAGCGCGCCTCCAACGGAAGGGGTATGAAGTGTGTATTGTTCAACTACAAGACAGCCACGTGGCGGTATTCGGATTGCTCCGGACGTCATCCGACTGTCTGTGAGGAAGCCCACGAGTACCCGCATGAAAACCCAAAGGGTTCAAGTAAGAAACTAGTTTAAAATGCATATAATTCCAGTATTGATTTTTATACATCTTGCGCTATGAGTAAGCGTGGTTCCAATTTGTCGAAACATTTTAAGTCCCCTATAAGGGGATTAAGCTAAGCTCACTATTGTTGTTTTCCCTGCCGAACCGAAGCTTTCGGGAGGAGGATTTTTTTCTGTATGGAACCATATTGTGCTAGGGATTTGTCAACGATGGTCACCCTTCAGAATTTCTCGACCGCTCGTAAATTTGAGTCAAAATGGGTCCAAAACTTGGTCAGTAGGTCAAATTTTAGAAAAATCTTTTGAACACACTAGTGAAATTATATTTTGGTCCAATATTCATGAAACTTTATCAAAATGCTACCCTTCGTTAACTATTCGATCACTTTGAAAAAAATAAATACATACATATATATATATAGAAGAAAAAGAATGTTGTGATTCGTGTAAAATCGCAATATAAATCACTAAAAGTAAATGTTTCACTCGTGGCTACATGTTGTTTAGCTTTTAGTGCTCATTCGTTTATACTTATTACGATCTAACTCTGAAGCAAACAATTCTACTCAATATCCTCAAATCAAAGTGCGAAGGAAACACTCCTATTGCTTTAGTTTTTCGGTTACATTCTATCAAAGCGACTACAACCAGAAACAAAAATTCAAAAAAAAACATCGCTTATTATAGATGGACGACTATGTTCTTGATTATTGCAAATATTGTTTTTGTAATCTTTTTTAAACATCTTAAATAACAATTCTAGATAATAAAATACATCCACATTGTTTTCTTTTTGCAAGAAAACAGACACCTTAAACAATTTCTAAAGATTTTTTTGACACATCGTAACACGACTTTTGTATCCATTATCGATATATATGAATGAGAAAATAAAATGGAAAACCCAACAATGTTTGTAAAACACATATAGGTAACAGTAACATCAGTAGGATTGCGCCTATAACACATCCTATGAATCCAACCTTTTTTTTTAATTTCAGCTGCGCCCAAACCGCCGAACACCTCAACAACAACAAAAATGCCGACGAGGACTAAAACAGCGACACCACCCCAACAACAACCACAAAGCCCCGTCATGCATGGTGAAACGGCATTATTTTTAATCGCTTTAAAATAGTGGCTTATCAATATGGCAAAAATAGTTGGCTTTCCTTTTCGTTAGAACCTGTTGAAAAGTCAGCTTTAGTGGTAAATTATTCCTTTTTTGTGCTAAGTGAATCGGCACCGAAGTTCGACATCTTTGATGCCGACTGAGATTACGTCAGATTTTGTTGACGTCACATCATGTTGCTTGACATCAGATTTAGCTACAGTTGTGGGATAAATTGGCCTAGTTTGAGGGAAATACAACATTAGCATGGTTGACCATAGATCTGGGTATAACCGTGAGTCATATGACGGGTGTTTACGTTGCGCAGTAACCGTCCAGGGCCAATATTCACTAAATTCTTGAGTCTGAGTTTAAGACTAAATACATACAAGGGAGTTTTAAAATTGTATAAGTTATCTTTAATGAGGTAACCTTTGACATGAATTGTGCAGATAGTTTTTAAACATTTGCAACACGTATGACCAGGTTTCCATTATCGTTCTAATAAAAGATGTACAATTAAAAGAAGATAGTAGTTTTGAGCCACAGGACTAAGCAGCATGCGTCATCGTCCGGGTGTTTTAAATTACATGTTGAAAAAAAATAATACTGTTTTTACGTTGCAAGTCAAATAGTGAAAGAAGTTCACTCAACACATAGCATGATGCGTTCTAAAAATACAATTCTAACATGAAAAATGGCTGTTTCATTATAAAAAGACGACACATTACACCTTTAGAATGCAATTAAAAACTCAGTAGAGGTCATCAGTGTACAGTCATATTGTATATGGCCAATCATGGTTTATACAAAAAAAATGTGTTTACCGGCTAACTGAGTTTTCAGATCCATTTCCGAGAAAATATTTGATTTTAACATTACGTTTGCATGAAGTTAGCTTACCACAATAAATGCAGTCGTATATCCCAATGGCATACCAGAACGTGACTTGATCTTGTTGACAATATGTGATTATATCCTGACTGAAAAATTGCATTTTAATGTGATTTAGTGTACACAATGATAAAAACATTACACCCGAAGCATGCTATGTAACTATTTTTGCAAAATCTCAATTGAATGTGGCTGGGGACGAGGTTTACAGAATATGGTTTGAGGCCTGCTTGCCTCGAAAATTCCCAAAAACGACACTAGCTATGTTAAACCACCAATAATAAATATTATATACTTTTGCAGTAAGCTTAAATGGATTCGATGCATTAGGAAATAACAGATATTCAAAGGTATTCGGCTTTTCATTTGGCCGAATAGTTATTACTGCTTTTGATGAAAATATCACATGTTCTAAAACTGTCTCAATCTTTAAGTATTGAAAAGACTCTTGCCAAATTAACTGAAGCATGTTTTAAACTCGATAAATGATACTTAAATATGGTCAAAAACCACAGTTACTGATCAAGATTCAGCTGTGAGTACCGAAATCGAGTGCTTGTGTTCTGAATTAAGCATACAGGGTTCTCATTAAGATTCGGTTGAACCCTCTCAAATAGTAAAGAAATCGACCAGCTACCACTTATTTCACTTAAAGTTCACTTATTTTTCCAAATTTGAATTGGCCAAATTGCCATTTGAACGAATTATTTTGGCTGGCAGCTGTTGTTTTTTTTGAGAACACTGAATATTAAAAACAAAATCTAAGTTGAATGAAAAGAAAATGTTGCTTTTTTGCTTGAACTTATCATAATTTGACACTGTATTGCAATTATTCATTCAGATTAGTTTATATAAAGTTATTGTAAATACATATGTGGCCTTAATTGGTGCTTTTCCCGCATATTATCATACATAATGAGCCTTATTAAGGCATTTTGTGTAAATGACATAATCTTATCATTTTTATCGTTTAAATTGTTTTCATATATATATATAAATAGTTTTCATAAGAAATTGGCGCTTGCTCTATTTGCTGGTACAGTCAATATTAGAATAGTTGCTTACGGCTTTTAAACATAATATGCATGTACAAATATAAAATTGTGCTAAGTAAGCTCAGCTGCAAGTTGTGATATTGACTGGATTATTCTTATTTGATAGGAAATAAGGTTCGTACTTTAAAGGCCCAGAATGTGTGAGGGCTTAATTATTGCGAATTGAATTGAATAATTTAATTATTTTGAGAGGGTTAAGCGAAGTAATGTGTATATAAATACGCGTTGACAAGTTTAAACTACTAAATATACATAGCCTTTAAGAAAGTCACGTGATATAGAAATTAGGTTTTTATTTTTCCGTGCTTGATTCAGAATAAACTTTCAGTTGTGTTGCATATTTGTTTTTGCGTTAAATCCATTTTTTTCATAATTGGGGTTTAAAGATGTCAAAAAGGTTAAGAGAGGCCATTTGGATAGTTAACATACACCTAGAAAAGTTAACATTACTAAACCATATTCGGCCTTTAAAAGTAGTCTTGAAATTTAAACATGAACGTATTCATACATTTTGTTCCCACCAGATGTATAAAAAATAAACCTTTTTATTAGAAGGCAATAGAAAAGGCTCACTGTGTGTGATCTTAATTTGTAAAGAATACATGAGAAAATGCGTAGTTAACTGTAAAATGTCTTAAACACATTCCTTTTTAGTATAAACCTGATTTTAAGAAGGCTATTTTAATAATAATGAATTGAAAATTATTTATTTTAATTATTAAACTGTTAACATGATGTTTGTCCAATTAATTTAATCATTTCAAACACAGGTATTTAAATAGCTTTTAAAAATCATTGCGTAGATTATTATGTTGTATTGATTTTAATGAAAGCAGTATAAGTATTTGACTTTAAAATCTAAACAACACATCTTTTTCATATTTAACATTTTGCATTTTTTTTTTCTTATTTGGATTATGTTATTTTTGTAACAAAAATATAAGAATATATTCTGTATTCTCAATAATATGTTTTTCAGATGTAGTGTCAGAGCTGCTTGGCTACGAAAGAACATACAATAATTCCTTCAATTTTTAGTGTTAGTGATCCGTTTGTTTCGTTATTAAGAATTCAGAAAATGTTTGCCATTATTTAAACATCATATTTAAATTGAGTTTTGCCCATTCAATTCGAGTAAAAAAAACAATTACTTCTGATTTTAATATTCTTTTGTGCAATCTTTATTGCTATGTAATAACTTGTATCTATTTATAATGTTTCTTACATAATCTTCTAATGCGTATGTGTACTTGATCTCAAATGCATATTAGCTCTGTAAAAGTTGAAATGAGTAGGATAACTCAAATTTTGATATATTGTATAATGTATTATATATAATGTATACAATATTATTGTAGATATTTGGTATTTATTAAATCAATTGTCAACAACAGCAGAACTGCTTGTTATTTAAAAATGGAGTGAAATACTACCAAGGTGCTTTAACATAAAAAATATATGAAAAAAGTTTCCCTTTCACTCCTATATGTTTTACTAGTCCTCAAGTAAACTATAATGTATCCTACAATAATACTTCAACTTCCTTAGTACATATAAGTTTATGAGACATGAGGGAACACACATAATTTTAACTAAGCTTGAAAGCCGTTGTCAAGGTGATTTTTACATGATAGTGCATTCGTCAATCCTGAAAAGGTTTACTTAATGTGGTCAACTGAAGTTGAGGACATTAAAACGTTATTTTCCGCTAAAACTAGGGTTATTACACCATTCTAACAAAACGGATTCAGATGCAAAACCCAAAGTGCGCGAATTCAAATGCTTACTTACATCCATGTAAAGTATCATGATTGTGACCCAAGTACTTTCAGTTATCCATGCAATACAAACATTGACATCATAAAGACATATGAAAGGATGTCAGGACTATCGCAAAAGTTGTAGCATGAAAAATAAGTGTTTTAAAGCCATGTTTTTCAAAGCCACACAACTGTTTTCTCTTATAATTCTCCTTTCATTGAATATTTTGGCACGAGTCAAAAACTGTTCGTGTGGAGGCACCTTGCTCAATGTCTCCAGCTTGTTTTCTTAAAAAAAAACTGTACGATTCTCTCCTTATCTGTGAAAAAGAATAATCATATATTTGAATATTATCACTTATAAACCGTAGTATGGTTTAGTTTCGAATTTCATTGAATTTGAGCTGGTGGTTGTTGAAACAATTACAAGATTAACAATTTACTTGTTTACAAATAATTGATGAGTCGCGAACCGAACATTTCCGGAGATGTTGCGGTTATGTACAGGATGTGCAGGGAGAGCACTTGACCGTGAATAGTGACCTAAATGATACTATATACCACAGTGAAAATGTGTGTTTACAGCGTCATGGTCTCAAATTTATTTCATTGAATGTTTGCGGCTTAAAATCAAAACATATCGATCCGGAGTTTTGTAGTTTTATTGATAAAAATGATATCATTGGCTTTCAGGAAACAAAAAGTGATAGCTTAGACATTTTAGAATTTAAGAATTTCAATTTACATTTCAAACATAGGAAAACTATTGCGTCTAGAAAATCAGGCGGTTTATGCTTAGCTGTCAAAAAATATTTAGATAGTCATTAGGTAGTCATGCACGAAAGAATTTGCATAAGGCAAAATATCAATACAAGTTACGAAAATGTGATGAGAACATGAGTGTGTTAAAACAAACAAGCAAATGTTACAAAAAGTCACTAAGAAGTTCTTACAAAACGTTTCAAAATTATAATGTTACAAGTTAAAGTCGTTGAAAACTCAAATCCTAGAAAATTTTGGAAAATTTTAAACGGTAAAAAGAAAGCAAATATTGTTGCTAGCTTAAGCGATTTAGAAACACATTTTAGAAATGTCAATGCGGACGATACCAATAATGTTACAGGTATCCAAAATAATGTACAAAATATCCATTCTGATGCAAATAATGACATATTGAATTGTGATATTTCCGAAGAAGAAATTAGAAATGCTGTAAAATCTTTGAAAATCAATAAAGCTAGTGGAATTGATAATATTTTGAATAATCATATTATACATAACATAACATAACATAATATTTATTCAGCATTAAATGACATATCATCTATAGCCAAAATGCAAAACATATGAAACAAATCAAATGAAACAAATCATCGTGAAGAGCAAAGACATAGTCAATAGAGAAGTATACTATATATCATATCAATTCTCAACATAATTAGGTTCTGATCGTAACAAAAATGCATGATATAGATATTTACTAACACAGTGCATAGTTTTTCCGCTGTCTGAGGACAAAAGGGTAATAAATTTTTGTTTTGTTGGCCAATGGCAAAATTATGGTTTAAAGAATTGTTTTCGTAGATTGTGATATTTTGGACATACTTAAAGAAAATGATATTCATTTTCGATGGTATTCATATTACAAAAGGTACATATTCTATCTGTTCTTGGGATGTTATGATGTCTTCTCGTTTCGATTAATAGGTCATGTGAGGAAACTCGAAATTTTGTAAGGGCAATTCTATATTTATTTATGTGTATACTATCTAGCTATTTTTCTTGCTTGAGTTCATTTTTATACCAGCGATATGTTTCTAGTCTGTTTGAATCATTAATATCTGTATTCCACGACTGTTTATAAATATCAATCATTCTTTGTCGTATTATTTCGATCGAAATCGGTTGTATATCTTGATTTAACCATATTTCTGACATTCCAATTTCATCTAATATTTTCTTTATTTGATATGCCCAATTCATTTCACTGTATGTATTATTGTTGTCAACGTCATTTTTTAACATTCTATATGTATTTTTGATTAATGATGTATTATCAGATTTTAAAATTCGTATCCAATACTTAAGCATTCTTATTTTTTGTTCAGTTATCATTGGATGCCTGCCTAGTTCACCATATAAGGCGGTGAGATTCGTACTTTTCCTAACGTTTAAAACTTTTCTCATGAATTTGCAATGAATTAGTTCAATGTTTTTTGCTGGATGGAATCCAATGATTTCTGAACCATAATTAAGAATTGACCCAATGAGACTGTTTTTTCTTTGATGTTAATGTCTAGTTGATTATAAACGATAAATAAATTATGTGAGGCATAAAGGGAATGTTGTGCAATGTTTCTGTGTCCTATTCCAGTTTCCTTCTTGAACAAGGTTATACTCAAGTATTTAAATGATTCAACAATTTCTAGATTTGTATTATTCATGTTAAAGATAAAGTTAGATTTTTTGGCTCTTTCGAATATCATAATTTTAGTTTTTAATGTATTAACTTTAAGATCCCATATTCCACAGTAGACTTGTAAATCATCAAGCATTGATTGTAGGGCCTGAGGAGTTTGAGCAAAAATAACAGCGTCATCGGCAAATAAAAGCAGATATAATTTGACATCGTTTATGGTGCAAATTCCTTCTATATTATGATTAATATTTGATAAAATATCGTTAACGAAGAATAAAAACATCAAACTTGAACTGGGGTCTCCCTGTTTTACGCCGATATTTAATGTAAAGAATGGAGATAGGTTTGTTTTATATCGTACACATGCCTTGACGGCACTATTCATCGCCTTGATGGCCTTTACGAAACGGGTGCTTATATTTTCAGTTATTCACTTATAGAATAGATGTGATCTTGTGATTTTATCAAAACACTTCTCATAGTCAACAAAACAGCAATACAGTTTCATCTTTGAGGAAAGTGTTTTTGCTATAATTGAATGTAAAATATACACACAATCAATCGTAGACTTTCCTTTTTGAAATCCAAATTGATTTTCGATAATTTTATTATTAATACTACTCCACGTTGTTAGTCTATTAAGTAATATTTGAGAATATATTTTCGAAAGAATATTAATGAGAGTTATTCCTCTATAATTCTTTGGTTCGTCTACATTTCCCCCCTTAAAAACAGGTATTATTATACCATCCCCAAAGGATCTGGGGTATTCTCCTGTAGAAAAGATGCGATTGAATAGTTTCGATAGAAATGGTGATATATCTGTAAATATAGTTTTATAAATTTCCGCGACTATTCCATCCAAACCGCTACTTTTATTATTGTTTTGGGAAAAAACAGCTACTTTAATTTCTGCCAATGTTATTTCTTTGTCAAGATACTCATCGCTAATGTTTGTTCTTAATTCTTGGTTTTCATTATAGTCTGAAGTACTATATAATGTTTTGAAATGGTCATATAAGTCTGACGCATTTAAATTCTCAGATTTGGGTTGACTTTTTTTATATTGGCTTTTAATTTTATTCCAAAATTCCTTGGGTATTGATTTACTCAGGTTTGCCAAAATTTCTTTTTCTTTTATATTAAATTTAGTCTTATGTTTTCTTTTCAACCTATTGTAGCAAGACTTTGCTTCAATGTATTCATGTCGTAAGTTGGCACATGTTTTATTAGCAACAACTATGTATACGCTAATGTTAAGTAATTATATTTGTGATGTAAACATACGTAGAAGTACTTTTTTATGGATTTCCTTTGTCAAAAAAATATTCATAAAATGTGGTCTTAATAATATATGGGATTCACATATATTTCCAAATCATAAATCGTTGACTTGCAATGTTAAGCAGAAACTCATAGATTTTTTTTTAATGAATGGTATAGCATTGTTATCACTTTCAGTAAATGCAACAACTATGAATTGTTTAAGAACGGAATTGAGAACTATCTAAAAACTTCACCTTACAAATTTTTAAAGTTTATGATTGAATTTCGAACCAGAAACCATCGTCTTCCTATTGAGACAGGAAGCTGGATTGGACTTGATATGTCATCAAGGAAGTGTCCTTTGTGCCAAGCAAACAGTAGCATTGGAGAAGAATATCACTATCTACTTGAATGTAAAGCTTTAATCAATAGCAGAAAGCGATTTATTGATAAAACATACTATGTCAATCCGAATGTCATCAAATTTAAATCTCCAATGTGTATGTGTAACACTCAAATGTCGAAATACAAAAAGTTGTGTAAATTTGTGAAGGAAATAGTAAAACTGTTCTAAATGTTAATATATTTGTACTGTACAATAACACATGAATCCGATACTCTATAACTCTCGACATATTCATATAAAGCATTGCATAACATATGTCTCTCCCGTTTTATTTGCTTTGTACCTTTGAATATGGAATGTTAACTTTTTACAACAGTCTCGTTGTTATTATGTATTTCTTTTTCACATGCTCATGCTGTCATTTTACATGAACTGAGTTGTTTGAAAATAAAACTTGGAAACTTGTAAACTTGGTTATCGAAAAGTACTGACAGATCGAATCACTGACCCATACAGCAACACCTCTATGATAGTATAACAAGTTGGCCGTTAGGACTCTGGGAAGCAAACTTAAGTCAAATACTAATTATGTAATGGAAAACCATGCAACACTATGGTTCCTACACGAAATAATTGATATTCGATCTAGTGACCCACTTGACCCCACATGATTTAACTTCAAGCCTGATCTTCATTTCATAGAAATATTATTATTTTATTTATTTTTTTGCGTTTAATGTGCTGGATAAATGCAAAATGTAAGATATATGGGAAGTTTTATGGTGTTGTATCAATAAGAATTAAATCATGAACTGATCAAGTATATGCAAAGATTGACTGACTGGCTGACCTTCGGAAAATAACCTGATAATCTTATAATTACTTTCGCGAGTTTTAAAATCAGTCAGGTGTTTGAATGTTGCATTTTACATAACATAGTATGACATTACATAATACCAATTTACAAGCATGCTATAAGAATGCAGTTAAGTTATTTACGAATAATAATTGAGATACTATGAATGTAAAACCAATCTAAACCAAAAAAGACTGATAAAAAATGAAGGAAAAGAAAAAAATCACAAAACATGCATGATAATGATCTAATTGTTCATTTCGATACATTGTTTTATTCATTTGTACAAACAACTTTTGAAAAAGTGTAGTTACAAAAACAAATTTCTTACAATTGCCCAATTACTTTTAAATTTATCTGAGATATTTGTATTTTAATAAATGTTCCATGCTAACTAAAGGCTTTTTCTGAAACCAATTACTGTTGGAACACACTTTTTTCTTTTACACAGAAAAATATATTTCTTATATTCTGATAAAAGTATATCAATCAAATTTAAAGTTATTATTCCCAGAACCTAACAATACAAACATTCTGTTTATGACAATACTTCAGTCATTTGTATTCAACTTTTGTAGCATATCCTGCAATGCCGGCTGTATTTTATTGCAATCCCAAAATAGATGTAAAAGAGTTTCTTTACAGCATTCACAAAAGGAGCAATTATCATTTTCAACTAGCTTCATTTTATATAATAATGAGTTTGTTGGTAATATTCCATAAAGAACTCTTAATTGTAACCATTGAATATAAGAATCATTTGTACACTTAAATACACAGCTATAGACATTTTTCCAATTAATACAGACATTTTCATATTGTAACAGCCATTTGTGTTGACTTGTAGGAATTTCATTACTATCAATAAAGATTTTGTATAGAAATCTGTTAACATTTTCTTTTGTCAAAATTGGGTTAATAAAAGTGTTCATACATGGGTTACTACATTCTAAAAAGTTAAAGACATTGAACACAAGATTACAATGCCTTAATTGCAGAAGTCAATCAATTATAGTGTAAAAAGTTGATTTTCTTATCAATTATTGCTTCAATTTCCAATAGGCTATACAGATTTCCATTGGCATCAAAAACATCTTTCATACAACGAAATCCCTTATTGTATAGGGTATGAATAAATACATAGTTTCCACTTACAAAATTGTGGTTATAAAATAATGGCATATGCATAAATTGATTAACATTGTCTACTAGATTCTTTTTTACCCAAATGACCAAGTTGTTTAAGTTTTATTCATACATTCTTACCCAGCTTTTTGTTTCACACAGAAATCGCACATTTTTCAACGCTCAAACAACCCGACACGAGACCATCACAAATATTGATGATTCCATATAACACTGATGCCATTGTATATTGAAAATTATTACAAAGTTCCTGCTGAATTGTTACTGTAAGTCACAAATGAATCTTACACACAGTCTAGACCAGTGCATTTCCAGATGTGTGGATATGGAACGTGGCCGCTCCAAAGAAACAAATTGTAAGTCGGGCGGTTCAACCCGAGATTTGTCAGGATTCTATTCATTTATTCACTTTTGCAAGTCATGGATAACTCATTACATGGGTCAGCAATGGAACCAGTAGTCAGCTTATGTATTCTGAATAGGAACTACTTATTTTTGTATTCTATGTTTGTTATTTCAGTATGCTAGTAGTAATTTTGAAGGTATATATGTAGATAATTAAAGTATTAAATGTAGTTAGAATGTTAGAAAATACCAGCATAGCTCTTTTTCATGACTGATTAAGTTTGACTAAATGTTACTCTAATGACTGACTACTTTCTACTGACGGCTGACTCCATTGCAAAATGCATCGTCTTATATAGTGGTTGTTGGTGCTGGCGTTGCTGGCTACCAATCAGAATTTGATATTTTCACCAGCAACGCTGGTTGAGATATGCGGCTCATATTTAGTATGAAACATAAGTTATATATATTTACTTAAAACGTGTATATATGGTCTTTAATTGAATTGAACATAAAGCATTTAACAATACAATGTAGCATTAACTTCGTTGAAGTAAAACAGTGATGCTTATAAGATTAGTGAGCCCAGGTCTGAGATCTGAGTTGATAGCTTAAATAACATAATATCATCACATTTAAATGTTAAAAATGACTAAATTTACTTATATGCATAATTAACTACGCCGTCATCTACAAAATGCATATGGCGGACAAGTTTGACAAGTAAACAGTGTTCGACTTAAAGCTGGCACTCAAAATTACGAGTTAATCTGGTAGAGTTATGGAGAAAGCATTAGCTAGATATTTCATACAATAAGTAAGGGTTTTAACAATGTAATGCAGCAGGGGAAACTGCAATTACTCACTTCATACAGGTATATTAATTTACGAGTCACACAAATATCGGACATGCATTTCGGACAAATGATAAATCATACTATTACCGAACTCTCAAACTATGACCAATAAATCAGTTTTGGAGAGTTAATCTGAAAATGACAGCACAGTGCAAGTTTTAGAAATAAATACAAAAAGTATGAAATAAGTGCCGGTCAAAAGAAATGAAAAGTTTAAAATATCCGCAAAGTGACGAAACCAGGTTTTAAACGATTGGCAGAAGAACTCCAGCCTTCGTTATGATATTCAGGTTTAAGTGTATTATCTAATTAAGTAAAAGTGACTTTGACATTGACCCTAGGGGCTGCAAATGAAATCCTATGGAAGCCCTGTATAAATTCTTCCTGAATACCAAGTTTGGTCTCATTCTGTCATCCCTAACAAATATATTTAGTACCAAACGGATAACTAATTTAAGTAACAGTGACCTTGACCTTTCCCCAAGGGGACTCAAACGTTATTCCTAGAAATTTCTCCAAAACCTCTTCCAAAATACATTTTTTTTACAATATGTCAACCCTAATTAAAGTAATTTAGTAACATTTTTTTTAAGTAACAGTGACCTTACTTTCGGAGCCCTAGACATAATGAAATGTCTCTATAAACTATTTATATATTCCAAGTTTGGTCGCAATATGTCAACCGTTACTTAAGTTATTCAGTACCAACCATTTTTCTATTTTAAGTAACAGTGGCATTAACCTTGACCCTAAGGGCCCCAAACGCAGTCCCTATTAGTCCAAAGTGGTGTACATATCATGTAAGGGCTTTGGCTCCATGTTGTCTTTATCATATGTGTCTTGAGAAACATACGTACATTGTGATCTTAAACTGTGTTATCTTGACATACTGTAAAAATAACCATTTGTTTCCTGTAGCTATTATGGCTTTAAGTTATTTCGACCGTAACCTATTGTGAGCTTGACCTATCTAAAATCAAGACGCAGAGCAGACAAAACATTGTAGCACTCTTACATAATTACAATTCACTAATATTGATATCAAATTCGACAATTTCTCGTTCTTTGACAAGCCTGTTATTTAATTACCTACACTGATAATACAACGGTACTTGCTGACAACTATTCTTGTAAACTAACACAATTAAGGTACATATAAAACTCCGGAAATAAAATAATCAAGACCGCATTTCTCACTTAAACCATTATGATATATAAGTATACAAAACAGATATGTTTATGATGGTAAAGCTGTGGTTAAAACTCTATAAACCCTGCGCACTAGGGAAGTTTCAAATACAAAGATACAAGATACAATACTCTTTATTTAAAGTCGGGAAAATGATAACATAGAAAACATAAGCTCAAAGAGCTATTTGCCAACATGAATTACATCCATACATTATATACAAAACACTGATTGGTGTCCTGGAAATAAAAACATATATTTTTAAATAGGTAACACTTGAGAAAAAGTATTTACAAAGCTGTTTATATACATGCAATAACACCAAAGTAAGATGGATTAGATCACTGTCAAGAATGATCACATCAACTACTTTTCCTGACAGTACGGCCAGTCTATACACGCACGGTCCCGCTAGTTGAGCATTTGCATGATGAACCTGCCTTCTTTACTAAAGGTAGTTTTGAGAGCCCCCTTTTCCTTTAAGAGGCTGTTCCACACCCGAGTTGCCCGAGTGTTGTTCTTACTGATGACACATTAACCGGGTTTCAAATTGTCCTAAAGGTTACAGGGTTTTGAGCATATTCTGGTAAAATACCACACATATATTTGTAAATTTTAATAGCGATGCATAGTACTCTGCTCTGTAGTGTTGGCAGTTGAACTACATGAGGAAACAAAATCATAAGTTTATGCGTAATAACTGAAATCAACTTGTTAAGCTTTGTATTGATTTTTTTTTAAATTTGTCTATCTGGGTCTTGCTGCATAAATGCCAAACAACAAGGCAATAGTTGACATTTGATCCACTAAAAGATAAAAGGCAATAAGCTTAGAATTAATTGTCAGATAGTTGTAAAGTCTTTGAATGACATTCATTTGTTTAGCTGCTTTTTGCACATTTAATAAATCTGAATATCAAAATTTGATAAACTATCGATCGCAACGCCTAAACATTTAACTTTCTCTTCACAAACAATAGTGTGATTAAGTATATGTTATTGCTTTATGTCTTAAACAGACATCGAGCCCATTGAAATTTCCTGATATCTGTTAGGGTAAGCCTGTATTTGTTTGAAAGTAAACCAATATATCGAAATGTTACATTCTTCTTCTTCAAAACATGATCTTGACAACATCAGTATTGATCAAAGACGGATTTCAATGTTAAGAACCTTCTTCCGCACATTTTGCAGGAAAATATACATGAACTTGATACTGTATTATAAGCATCGTGTTTATTTCACTAGCTCCTATTTCATTTAATACACAAAACCGGTGTAATTGACATCACTTGATGACTGAATCCAGTAAAAAAACACCATATTATAACAATACATTGCTTATGCGTTAAAAATCCGAAAAACTAATCAAACATATTTTCTGATTTTCGCTCCATTTAAGAATGTTTGATGTTTGTTATCAAATAACCCGTTTTAAAAGATGACTATAACTGAAGCCGGT
This sequence comes from Mya arenaria, assembly GCF_026914265.1. Taxonomy (NCBI): domain Eukaryota; kingdom Metazoa; phylum Mollusca; class Bivalvia; order Myida; family Myidae; genus Mya; species Mya arenaria. The sequence continues at coordinate 45,449,782 of NC_069136.1, forward strand.
GACCTTGCTCTATGATATAATTATATGTTGATCTAAATCAGTATGGGATATACAGGTACTAGCCAAGATACTCACGAAGTTTGAATACAGTTTGTACAGGCGTTATTTTTTAGGCTATTTATACTTTGCGGAACGGAACGAAACGGAACGGAACAAACATTGAGGCACCACACGGGGCACAGCATTTTTTTACTTATATGTAAATATATTAAATAATAATAATGCTATATTGAAACTGCCTAGCGAACAGTCGATCAAGGGCTTTTTCGAACTGAACCATCTGAAAACCCACTTCTAAATGGATATTAAAATCTTCGGGACTGCAAACAGTTGTTCCGTTTCGTTCCGCAAAGTATAAATATCCCATAGAATAATGATATTCTATGGAACGGAACGGAACAAGATTTATTTTTTCTTGTCAATGGAATTTTTCATCCTGGTATATTACAGGTACACGAATTTATAACATGCAACCTAGCTGTTTTAAAAACTATGTTCTTGACTTAGTCAATATAGGAAATCCTATCGCCATAAAATTTATATATTTAAATGTTTTGCACTTGTTGCAGTAATTTAATATTTATTATTCATATAAACTGACGAATGAAAAAAAAAATGAGTAGACAATCTAAATATTTTTTGGCGATATCAGGACCTCTTTAATATGTATCGAATGGCCGTCATATCCAGTACACTCATTTTGTATTATATAAAATTTCTAAAAAATATTAATAATCATCGTAAACAAATTAAATTTGAAAACATGCTTGCCATATATAAATTGATATTACATGCACTAATAAAGTTGAAATATCACTATTACAGTCGGCATTGTGTACAAACCATGTCTTCAACTCTATAAATTGTGATTCCGTTTCGTTCCGCAAAGTATAAATATCCCCTAGGATAATGATATTTAGCGGAACGGAACGGAACAAGATTTGTAGCTGCCAACTTCCCTACATGAATCAGAGGTGGAGGACAAATGATGTCAGACTAAATGTCTTATCAAATCGGCACGGAGAACATTGCCCGCCCAAGGATCGAACTTAGACACCGACGCTCCTACTTATTGATCTAAGCGGGCGGGTTGGAAACTTCTATAATTATCGTAAACAAATTCAATTTAAAAACATATAATTTGAATGTGCATGCACTAATAAAGCTGAAATACATGTATCACTATTACAGTCAGCATTGTGTACAAACCATGTCTTCAACTCTATAAATTGTGATTCCGTTTCGTTCCGCAAAGTATAAATATCCCCTAGGATAATGATATTTAGCGGAACGGAACGGAACAAGATTTGTTATTCAATATCCATTTCCTCCTTTATAATGCTTGTATAAACTTCACATATAAATAATCATTCATGATGCATAAACAAAATCGCAGGCTACATATCCTGCTAATGAAGACTCGTCACTTTTAGAAATCACAACATATAAATCAAATACAGAAATGTGGAACTTATATAACACCGTTTTCAACAGTATTTCAGTCATGTAACGATGGGCAGTTAACCTAAACGGTGTTCCTGGATTCTGTACCCGTACTTACCTGTTCTCCGCAAGTAACTGCCAACTTCCCGGATCGAACTTGCGACTCTGCGACCCGAAGACCGACGCTCTTACCTACAGACCTAAGTGTGCGTGTTGGAAACTATATCATTATCGTAAACAAATTAAATTTAAAAACATGTTTGCCATATAATTTGAATGTGCATGCACTAATAAAACTGAAATATCACTATTACAGTCAGCATTATGTACAATCCTTGTCTTCAACTCTATAAATTGTGATTCCGTTTCGTTCCGCAAAGTATAAATATCCCCTAGGATAATGATATTTAGCGGAATGGAACGGAACAAGATTTCCCCTAGGATAATGATATTTAGCTTACGGAACCGAACAAGATTTGTGACTGCCAACTTCCCCACAAGAATCAGAGGTGGAGTACAAATGATGTCAGACTAAATGACTTGTCATCTTCATGGAGAACATTGCCCACCCAAGGATCGAACTCGCGACACTGATGCTCCTACCTACTGATCGAAGCGGGCGGGTTAGAAAGTTATATAATTATCGTAAACAAATTAAATTTGAAAACACATTTGCAATATATAATTTGAATATGCATGCACTAATAAAAGTTGAAATATCACTATTACAGTCGGCATTGTGTACAAACCATGTCTTCAACTCTATAAATTGTGATTCCGTTTCCTTCCGCAAAGTATAAATATCCCCTAGGATAATGATATTTAGCGGAACGGAACGGAACAAGATTTGTAGCTGCCAACTTCCCTACATGAATCAGAGGTGGAGGACAAATGATGTCAGACTAAATGTCTTATCAAATCGGCACGGAGAACATTGCCCGCCCAAGGATCGAACTTAGACACCGACGCTCCTACTTATACCCACAATACCAATACCCACAATCAAGTAACAAAATATTAATTATAAGGTATTGTTGTTACTTGATTGTGGGTATTGGTTTAAATTTTTAAGAAAAAATTAAACCAATACCCACAATCAAGTAACAAAATATTAATTATAAGGTATTGTTGTTACTTGATTGTGGGTATTGGTTTAAATTTTTCTTTAAGTCCAACTTTTCACAAAATTGAGCTAAAGCTTTGATATTAAATAGGAGATTTTTAAGGACATGACTACTTTGAATTTTGTCAAAATAAAAACCATTTTTTTTCTCAGAAAACATTGTTATTGTGATATATTTATGTATATACTGCCCATGAGCCCGGTAGCAAGACACCTCACCCTCCAAGACACTTCACCCCTCAAATTTTGAAGACACTTCACCCCTCAAGACACTTCACCCCCCAAAATCAGTAAGACACTTCACCCCTCATCCATTTTTTTCTATAAAGTAAATAAGCCAACAACAATGTGCTTTTATATGTTTATTTTAATTATTTTTTAGTATTTTTTGATAAATAAGTTTTTAATTAAAGTATTTTGATTATTTTTAGTATTATTTGATTAATAAGTTTTTAATTAAAGGACAATTGACAGACTTCTCTAAGAGTAAATATTTGTTTAGTAAATAATTCAGAAACAAATAAAACATGTAATTATATATTTAACTCATTTACGTATAACATGCAATATAACATGAGCCCATACTGTATTCAAGCTATGCTACTACCACCTGTGGTATTCCATGGAGATTTTCGTTTAAAATGCTTAGTGTTAATACAATATCGTACTTGAAATGGACTGACGATCTTTGGACAGTAGTGGCAGTATCAGCATTAACAACCGTAGCAGATAAATTGTATCAATTTTAAAAATTGCGACTTGTTATTCGCGTGAATCATGGTGGAAAACTGAACAAGACAAGCTTTTAGTATTTACAAAACAAAACTGACACCGTTTAATTTTTTAAAACCATGAAAACTCCTATTTCCAAACACGACATATTCAGTGGAGTTATACATAACATAAAAAATTGCAACATTACTTACTATTCAAACAGTCCTGATCTACCCCATTACATAGGGCTGTTATACCAAGATTGCAGAATACTGCATTTAGAAGTTCAACACCCCACCCCACATGGTTAAGGTTAAAATGATATTACGTTGATACATTTACAGCTTCCACATTTCTGCATACTTTGCGGAACGAAACGAAATCACAATTTATAGAGTTGAAGACGTGGTTTGTACACAACGCTGACTTTAATAGTGATATTTCAGATTTATTAGTGCACGCACAATCAAATTATGTATGGCAAACATGTTTTAAATTTAATTTGTTTACGATATTATATAAGTTTCCAACTCGCCCGCTTAAATCAATAGGAAGGAGCGTCGGTGTCGGTAGTTCGATCCTTGGGCGGGCAATGTTCTCCGTGCCGATTTGATAAGACATTTAGTCTGACAATATTTGTCCTCCGCCTCTGATTCATGTAGGGAAGTTGGCAGTTACAAATCTTGTTCCGTTCCGTTCCGCTAAATATCATTATCCTAGGGGATATTTATACTTTGCGGAACGAAGCGGAATCACAATTTATAGAGTTGAAGACAAGGTTTGTACACAATGCTGACTGTAATAGTGATATTTCAGCTTTATTAGTGCATGTAATTTCAAAAAAATATATGGCAAACATGTTCTCAAATTTAATTTGTGTAAGATTAGATAGTTTCCACTTTTCTGTATATGATTAATATGTTGTCATTTCTAAAAACAAAGTGAAGAGTCTTCATTAGCAGCGCAGGATAGCAGGATAACTGATCATATATAAGTGAAGTTTATACAAGCATTATAAAGGAGGAAATGAGTCATAAATAACAAATCTTGTTCCGTTCCGTTCCGCTAAATATCATTATCCTAGGGGATATTTATACTTTGCGGAACGAAACGGAATCACAATTTATAGAGTTGAAGACATGGTTTGTACACAATGCCGACTGTAATAGTGATATTTCAACTTTTATTAGTGCATGCATATTCAAATTATATATTGCAAATGTGTTTTCAAATTTAATTTGTTTACGATAATTATATAACTTTCTAACCCGCCCGCTTCGATCAGTAGGTAGGAGCATCAGTGTCGCGAGTTCGATCCTTGGGTGGGCAATGTTCTCCATGAAGATGACAAGTCATTTAGTCTGACATCATTTGTACTCCACCTCTGATTCTTGTGGGGAAGTTGGCAGTCACAAATCTTGTTCGGTTCCGTAAGCTAAATATCATTATCCTAGGGGAAATCTTGTTCCGTTCCATTCCGCTAAATATCATTATCCTAGGGGATATTTATACTTTGCGGAACGAAACGGAATCACAATTTATAGAGTTGAAGACAAGGATTGTACATAATGCTGACTGTAATAGTGATATTTCAGTTTTATTAGTGCATGCACATTCAAATTATATGGCAAACATGTTTTTAAATTTAATTTGTTTACGATAATGATATAGTTTCCAACACGCACACTTAGGTCTGTAGGTAAGAGCGTCGGTCTTCGGGTCGCAGAGTCGCAAGTTCGATCCGGGAAGTTGGCAGTTACTTGCGGAGAACAGGTAAGTACGGGTACAGAATCCAGGAACACCGTTTAGGTTAACTGCCCATCGTTACATGACTGAAATACTGTTGAAAACGGTGTTATATAAGTTCCACATTTCTGTATTTGATTTATATGTTGTGATTTCTAAAAGTGACGAGTCTTCATTAGCAGGATATGTAGCCTGCGATTTTGTTTATGCATCATGAATGATTATTTATATGTGAAGTTTATACAAGCATTATAAAGGAGGAAATGGATATTGAATAACAAATCTTGTTCCGTTCCGTTCCGCTAAATATCATTATCCTAGGGGATATTTATACTTTGCGGAACGAAACGGAATCACAATTTATAGAGTTGAAGACATGGTTTGTACACAATGCTGACTGTAATAGTGATACATGTATTTCAGCTTTATTAGTGCATGCACATTCAAATTATATGTTTTTAAATTGAATTTGTTTACGATAATTATAGAAGTTTCCAACCCGCCCGCTTAGATCAATAAGTAGGAGCGTCGGTGTCTAAGTTCGATCCTTGGGCGGGCAATGTTCTCCGTGCCGATTTGATAAGACATTTAGTCTGACATCATTTGTCCTCCACCTTTGATTCATGTAGGGAAGTTGGCAGCTACAAATCTTGTTCCGTTCCGTTCCGCTAAATATCATTATCCTAGGGGATATTTATACTTTGCGGAACGAAACGGAATCACAATTTATAGAGTTGAAGACATGGTTTGTACACAATGCCGACTGTAATAGTGATATTTCAACTTTATTAGTGCATGTAATATCAATTTATATATGGCAAGCATGTTTTCAAATTTAATTTGTTTACGATGATTATTAATATTCTTTAGAATTTTATATAATACAAAATGAGTGTACTGGATATGACGGCCATTCGATACATATTAAAGAGGTCCTGATATCGCCAAAAAATATTTAGATTGTCTACTCATTTTTTTTTTTCATTCTTCAGTTTATATGAATAATAAATATTAAATTACTGCAACAAGTGCAAAACATTTAAATATATACATTTTATGGCGATAGGATTTCCTATATTGACTAAGTCAAGAACAAAGTTTTTTAAAACAGCTAGGTTGCATGTTATAAATTCGTGTACCTGTAATATACCAGGATGAAAAATTCCATTGACAAGAAAAAATAAATCTTGTTCCGTTCCGTTCCATAGAATATCATTATTCTATGGGATATTTATACTTTGCGGAACGAAACGGAACAACTGTTTGCAGTCCCGAAGATTTTAATATCCATTTAGAAGTGGGTTTTCAGATGGTTCAGTACGAAAAGCCCTTGATCGACTGTTCGCTAGGCAGTTTCAATATAGCATTATTATTATTTAATATATTTACATATTAGTAAAAAAATGCTGTGCCCCGTGTGGTGCCTCAATGTTTGTTCCGTTCCGTTTCGTTCCGTTCCGCAAAGTATAAATAGCCTTATTTTTTATGTTGATTGGACAAAGAAGAAGAAAGTAAATTGTCGACCTTGCTCTTTGACCGTCCGGAAGAAATATCTGTTCAACTTCACCTTAATTTAATTATGTCATTATATGGTGTTCCTAGATTGACTTCATATACTACAACTTATCCCAACGCATAAACATACATACTCATATCTATGCATCTCTCTATATCAAAAAAGGTCGGAAAATCATTATTTTTTTCACTTATAGCAATATTTTATTCGTCGATAATTTGCTGGCTCATTGGCTGTAGTGATGAAATGTAATCATTAAAGACTTCACTGACATAGAGAATGATGGTGTCAGACTTTAAATTATCCAGTTAATGCACTTTTCGCACCGGGTTCGACAACACAGAATTGTTGTAAACGGGATCCTCTACAATCATATGGAAAGGGGTCAGAAAAACAACGATGTCAAGTGCCTACTCAATACTCATACAGATAGTAACGATTTTATGGTTTATATTGAATTCGAGCTTTGAACCAAATAAATGATAGTATTAAATTAAACATACGTTAAAACACCACATACTGTAAAAATATATTCAGAGTTTATACCTTTCTTGACAGTTTCGTAGTAGTTGTGCGACTTTGAATTTGACACATCCAACGACGTGTACACCTGAGAATCATTATGACTGAAAAATAACATTAACTGATGTCTACGAGAATGAATATGCGTGCATAGATACAAAGGTACAATTGCAATTTCACAAAATCGAGTATCGTTTAGCTGTTATCCACTGTATTAGCCGAACAAGTACAGTGCTATTCTGCAACTGAATGCAAATCTTTCAAAGCGGAACATTGTTTGAAAGCCAGCGATGAAGACATGTACCGAGACATATCACCATGCACACCATTATGTTTATAAAGCGCTTGGTGTTATATTTAGGAATATACATTAACATTATTGTTTTTTTTATATAGTTATATATAGTTGTTTACTAATTTGCGTCAAATGGCAAACACCTTCATTCATAAACAGGTGAATTCTAAAACACTATAAAAAATGTTTTACTAAATGTTTTAACATACAGGTGCATTCTTATCACAGAAACTAAACATGCTGCGTCTTACAGTTTCAATACTTTATATCCATGCCTTTATCTTACCCATCTTCTCCTTTTTCTGAAATCAAATCGATAGTAAACATTGAAAGCGACATAAAAGTATGTTTGTGTTATTATTTCATTATCAATATATTTTGAAGGTGCATCTTGAAATACCATGTCAAGACTAATGCAAAGATTAAGTTTAATGTTTATGTTTCTTTATACTTTTGTCAACTGTGCTTGTTTCTGTAGTTTTTTTTATAAATACTGTTCCGTTCACAATAAGACATCATTCATTTATATGACTCACTTTGTTAATTCAAGCTTGATTGAATGCAATATGATTTACCATTTACGTTTAAACTTTATTCTGGATTGTTGGGATAAGAGTGAGGTTGTGCACACAAAGTAGTATAAACCCTCTGTAAAGCCTAGTGATTTAAAACATATTTGTTAGATGCTTCCTGTCCTTCGTTACGAGCGATGTGGTATAAGTTCAATTCATGTTGAAGACAGATCTTTTTAAATTGTGATATAGTTTTGAATACAAAATGCGTTTTACATTATATTACTGCTATCGGTGTACGAGGTTTTGTTTGCTTGTGAATAATTGCAGTTACCATCAATTTTATTTTAAAGGGACGCTTTTGTTTTTGGACCAAAAATTAGTTTCCCGAAAGTGCATTTGGAAACACTCATTTTTTGTGTCGCCTAAATAGGCGACATATAGGGGTTACTTTCCGTTTTCACTTTTCCGGGGTATATCTCGTAAACTATTAGTAGTATCAACTTGAAATTTCATATGTAGCTAGATCTCATTGAGGGCAATTAGTGCAGTTCACAAGAGCTGTTACTTTTGTTTATTTTACTCTTTGATACAGAAATTGCAGAAAAAAAAACAATTTGAGTACAAAAACTTATTCTGGTTTTAATCGGGAGCGAGCCCACCCTGGTGCAGTCAAGATTTTTTTTAGAAAACCGGAGCCCAAAATACGCGGCCAAAAGGACTTATACAACAGCTTATGGATATTTTAACCTTAATGGAAGACATTGGTAACATAACGTGATAATTTGATCAACAATCACATACTGAACATTTAATATGCTTTTGCCACAAAAAAGAAGAAGAGCGTAGGGCCTTGTGGGATAGCATAATTCACTGCTGTGGCGTGGATGCTTTTAAGTGTCTAATTCTTAAACCTCATAAGGGCCAGTGCGCAAAGGTGTTTCAATTTGCAACAACAAATTCTCATAATTGTTTGATGTTTCAACCAATTGCTAAAGCGTTAATTAACTTACTTGTAGCTAGGAAAGCTTGAGTTATGCTTACATGTTTTAGGCTTATGTGATCCATGACGTTTTTGTGTAACTTGTTACCATGCTACATGTATGCACGTTATGACTTTTGTAAATTAACGTTTGTTATGTACATAATTTTTGTATATCTATGTTTTATATTATACTTGTAAATATGTTTTGCTCTCCGTTATTGGAGGAATAAAACGTATCCATATATAACTCCTTTTTCCATTACGCATCAATCCTTTTGCAAATTGCGTTGCAAACGTTTAAAATTGCGATCTTCAAATATTTGAGCAAATATAAACATTTATTGAAGGGATGGAGCTGTCAGTATCTTACACTCCCTATGATTTGCCACACTTTATTTTTCGTAAAAAGTGCATTTTACAAACCATGAACGAATCCCTTTAAGAGATTGCAACTTAAACATTTTAGTAAGCACTAAGTGAACATCAACAAACAAAAGTTGTCTGTAAGTGGAACCTTTCTTTTGAGCACTGTATATTTTCTTTGTCGCAAATCTCTCAGAATCTCACCATCTACAATCTGAACTTTCGTTTGACAGATGCAAATAATAGAAAATGTATCCAAAAAGTAAACGTTCACGAATTACTTGCATATCATCGTATCCCAATCAATGGGTTTAATATTTAAAACGCTTTGACTTATGAGGCCTTCGCAAAGACAGTATTTAAAAAATGCAATTACTTATAACTGTTCATATATGTTTGAGTGATCTACAAAAAAACCGAGCTGGCGCTATATTTTCTGTAGATCATCAAAATTGGTCTCTTACTTACTTGGTGTATTGGGTACTTCAATCAAAATCAATATACGTAAAATTAATGAACAAACATTTGAAAAATTCTCGATTGTCATTCGCCTACACAAATATTCAAACACCAAATGTAACTATTTCCTCTCTTTATCTCTTTTGAGGGCACGTTATAATAAAAGTTGATTTTACCACGCCTGGAAATCACCTCACGGTTCTTACATCAACATCATATAGTGCAGTTCAATCGTAAATGCAATAATGTCTTACTCAATACTTTATATAATCAGAATCCGTTCGTCAATCCAACTGGCAGACACAGGGGCGTAAACACTTCATCATTTCCAGCTGCATTTTATATCTACATGCTATAAAGCAATGGATGGCCTCTTGATAAGGCACTAATACTTGGCGAAAATCAACATAATCCACCAACAAAGATAACGTGGAGTAGGAATTTGCCAAATGTAAAAGACAACAACAACAACACATTCAACAAGAAGTTGTTTATCACTCGAGTAGTCCTCCACATTTTTTGTGCTTAAAACTCGACCTAGTGATTTAGCATTTCACTGCATAAGTGGTTAAAATACTGATCCAGCTCTGTTCTACACGGGTTTGATTTCCTCTATGGCAGGAGGACCATACTCGTAAACATCCTGTTTGCCGTTCGGCCAGCACACCTGAAAACATATTAATATAATGCACCAGTCAACTGTAACCACGTCCCCCAAGGTCCGGGGAATAGCGGGGTGTTTAACTTTCGGTCCAGCAAAGCCCGGGTAAAATCCCCGACGAATGCCCCCGCACCCCCGGGACCTAAGGTAAGGCCTATTCCCCGCTATTTTTGGCGCGAAGACAAAACCACCGCATTCACCCGGAACTGCGCGGCCACCTGGATGGTAAAAACACGGCCCATTTCCCCGGTATACCCCCGGACCTCGGGGCGCAGTGGTTACATTTGACTGGTGCATAACTATATAAGTAATTGATCTAATGAAACATTTTCCGCTTTATTTTTACATGTTACGACAGTTCTTATCATCAAATAAATAAAATTCAAAACTTAAGTAAACCAAAAAGTAAAAGATTTTAAACATAAAAATTGAGAACTTCGAACCACGTTCCTTTCTATTTGTTAGTTTTGTTAATAACAACTTCAAAGAAAGTTTTTTATACTGACTTCATTTCGTACGATCTATTCTTCAGAAATGCTTTGCCAGATATGACCAACTACAGCCGGACACTTACTGTACACATAAGGCGATCAGTGCCTCTCTCCACGGCGATAACGGATCCCACGTGACCTGGCCCACCGTCAAACTGTCCGTTCTTCCAATCCTTTCCTATTGAATAACACATTTAGGTGGAGTTAATCATTATACATGTACAGCTATTGATCATGAAGAAAGCATCATTTTGTCCGTTAAACTGTATCTCTTCGAACATTATGGTTGGTAAAATAACATTATCAGCAGCACCGTCATAGCTTGTGTGACAGGAAGACGCGGGCGGTAAAATATCCAGACTATAAGTATCTATCATGTTTTGCCGGTACGGATTGAAAGATCAGACGCGAGGGAGCGCGCGTAAGCCGGTAACGAGGCTTGCCTAGTTACGCAGCGTGCCTGAGGGTCGGATATAATTATTATATTTTTCTTGCATATCTAATATTATGATTTGTGGGAAAATTGACGTAGAAAACGCACTTTTGTACATTTTACCAAAAAGCGCGTGCGACGTTGTGCACTGACGCCATTAGGCGCAGAAATTTATTATCACTATTGACGTCATATAGTTTCTCCAAAAATCGCGGTTTAACGATTATTTATTCTTTATTTTAAAGGCTTGCATACTTATAATTTTTATAACGCTTTATTGAAATGGCGTTATATACTTTTCATAAACCATACAATACAAGAAATAAGAAGTGGCGCGTTGTTGCGCTTGACTAATATTACATGGACGGTGAAAGACGGGTTTTTCCAGCACTGGTCACATGACCGGAAACACACGTCCGGTATGCAAGATTGGCATAAACCAACTACAAAGCAACTAGAAGATGTTTGCATAACGGACGTGTGTTTCCGGTCTTGTGAACAGTGCTGGAAAACCCCATGTTACACTACCATGGAATATGATACCGAATGCTACGGTAGTGCAAAATGTAATGGGGGTCAGAAACGTATTTTTAGGTTTGAGAGCTAGCTCAAGACTTTTGTTATAGACCACAAAAACTCAACTGAGTCCATGTGGAGTTGAAAATCATACAATCATAGAATATACAAGATTTCAATGGAAATCAATTCATGAACCACACCAGGAATAATGTTTGATAAGCAAAATAAGTTCATGTTTAGTTAAAAGTAAGAGTGTGTTATATTTTGCGTAAATTAACAGTGAGTGAGTGAGTGAGTGAGTGAGTGAGTGAGTGAGTGAGTGAGTGAGTGAGTGAGTGAGTGAGTGAGTGAGTGAGTGAGTGAGTGAGTGAGTGAGTGAGTGAGTGAGTGAGTGAGTGAGTGAGTGAGTGAGTGAGTGAGTGAGTGAGTGAGTGAGTGAGTGAGTGAGTGAGTGAGTGAGTGAGTGAGTGAGTGAGTGAGTGAGTGAGTGAGTGAGTGAGTGAGTGAGTGAGTGAGTGAGTGAGTGAGTGAGTGAGTGAGTGAGTGAGTGAGTGAGTGAGTGAGTGAGTGAGTGAGAGTGAGTGAGTGAGTGAGTGAGTGAGTGAGTGAGTGAGTGAGTGAGTGAGTGAGTGAGTGAGTGAGTGAGTGAGTGAGTGAGTGAGTGAGTGAGTGAGTGAGTGAGTGAGTGAGTGAGTGAGGGAGGGAGCGAGCGAGCGAGCGAGCGAGCGAGCGAGTATCCAATAGGAGGAATCATCGCTCAAGCCGTTAAGCACTATCCGTGCTTTCATATACTACGGTACCTCTTGTCACCGCTGTGTTTTGCTTCAAGTCAGGAAGTCTGGACGGCCTGACGGCAGGTGTCGGTCGCTTATTCATAGCAGGGGATCTCGGTATCCGCTCTGAAGGAGGCGGAGGCGCCTTCCGGGCCGGACGTAAGTCTGAAAACGTACGTAAGAAGGATCAACGTTACTTGATACTATACAGTTTGCTATACTTGCACCCTTTTGATACTCTTTCTTCATGAATATGCTGATTGAAAATGTGTCCTTTCTATTGAGAACAAGGCTTCAACACGCTTGAAATAAAGATTCAGATCATAGCACTGACAGTGCTGTAAGGCGTCCTAACCTACGCGGCCGTTCCATCAAGTATTGGAGCGAGTACACTGTTTAAAGTTATTAACTAGGTTATTGATCGCTCCTAGGGATTGAAAGCGTTCATTAAAGCTGCACTCTTATTTGCACGTAAGATTTACCACAAAACTTTTGTTTCCAAAATGGAGAAATAAATGTCAAAAACAATGGTTTTTGTGAACGACACCGAGTTTTATTTGCAAGAAATGTGCATAAAACACGGTATTTCTGCGTTATGAGACTATACTAGATCAGAGTAAATCCTTTAGCATTCACCAATCATTTCATATTTTTGCGTTTTCAGCAAATAAAAACACAGTTACAATCTTCTTATCAGGAATAAATATTTTCCATATATGCATTATTTAGTAAGTAGTAAGAGTGTCACTTAAAGATTTGAGTTTGACATTAAATATTCCGCTGATGATGTGTAACATGTAAGTCAGTTTGGCTGCAGTGGACCAGTACTATATAAATGAGTTTGAGTCATGCGAATAAACGATAAATTCGTGAAAGATACCGTAAAAAGGTGTTGCCAAAGAAATTCATACAGAAAAAAAAATGCATTGACTTATTTACTTGCAGGATTTCTATACATAGTAGAAGCTCATACATGGTGGAGCATCTGGTGGTCATTAGTGCACGTACAATCTTCACAACAAAAACATATCGATGGGTGAAAGCGAAAATCTTCATCTTTATTTAATGTCACTTAGAACCTTTTCGCGTTCACCCCTCGATATATAACTCATCCGAGGTTAAAATCAGGGTCAGTAGTACCACTAAGTGATGTTTATGGAAGGTATATGGTTGAATTTACCATCTTTCGCCCATTTCCATGATATGTTGGCCAGTTCCTTCTCTAACGGCCACGTGACTAATGTGACGTCATCTACACCTTTCGTCTGCGGAGGAGTATCGAAGCGTTCATCATTCAAGAGCTCGGACGCTCGAGTGGCGTGCGTGCGATATTGCTGAAGTTGTTTTGCGGTATTAAGTAGGTGGTATTGTTACGGGCAACTTTAGGACATGCATTGAGTTCAATATTACTCAAAAAAGTTTAAAATACAGTTTGCACATGTTCTTCAAAGATATACAATTATGCTTGTTAATTGAAAAAATAGCGACTTTTAAAATAAACTTTGGTCGACATGCGTTTTAATCGACTGCGTATAGATCATTTTTATAGATTATGCATAATTTATTTTATTTCAGATTCAGAGTTCAGAATTATTTTTATATATGACGTACAAAAATGTACTACTATTGACATGTATGATACTTTAGGGTTACAGTATGGAGTATTCCATTATATGCCGTTATGTTAAAAGCTGTACTCTCACAGATTTGATTTACCATTTTTACAACTTTTTTATATTTTGTCTAAATAAGAGCAAATTTTTACGTAAATAACTACAAAACAATGATATAAGATTGCTGACAAAAAATCAGATCATAGATTTTTATATTTCCTTTTGAAAATTAATGTTTTATGGCTTAAACCGTTACTATCGGTTTAAGAAAAATGCATAAAACATAATTTTTTAACTTTTATATAGAACCTGCGATGTAATTTTTTGTCAGCAGTCTTATATAAAAGGTTTCCATGGACTTTCGTAAAACTTGGCTCGTTCCTAGACAAATAAATAAAAAAAAGTTTTCAAAACGTTAAATCTGTGAGAGTGCAGCTTTAAACTTCAAATACGAAATCAAACGAAAACTGCTTCTTTTACACTCAAACTAAACAAGAAATGGGCTCCTTTAAATTCATTGGAATGCTGCAGTGTGTGATAAATCGATTTTAATAATATAAGTCTTTGTTCAAAACTTAACTTAGAACAATCATACACATTTATTAACATTTGGTGTATGTTTGTAGAGTAGACACATAGTCGTATTTTGTTTTACAAAAAAAAATGAAATCGTCTTAAGATGATGAAAGAGTTGAACACCATCCCAGATGAAACAAACCTTCATAAACGCCATCTTATTTTCCACCGCGAGACGCCGGATGCTGCTGATCTCGTCTGAAACATCCTTCTCCTTCCTCGAACTGTCGTCTGCTTTACCCATGAACGCCTGCAAAGAAAGGTCAAATAAATTAATATCCTCTAACTTGATATGGTTGCCATTTGATGTACAACATGATAATTAGTACATACATACATATAAAAGAAGCTCTCAGCCAACAACTATACAAAGCCAAATGTTATGTTGCATTAACAATCGTGCCAAAAATGTGACATTAATATCATATGCTGTTGTTTGGTCACCTCCAAAACCCTTACAAGGCACGGATGCCAGTTTTATGAAAATGTATGGTTCATAGTCAAAATGTATATTAGCCTAAGGGTCCCCTATGCTCATTAAACTGCACGATGTCGAGACTGTAGATTATTTAACTCTTACCTGCACCGTTTCCTGTTCTCGTCTGCTCAGTTCCTTCTTCATCTGCAACTCTCGCCTGTCCAACGACTCGCGCAGACGACCGAAGTACATTGTCAACTCTTGGCGCTTCTTTTCCGCGTCCGTCTAAAACAATCAACAAAACAACTGGCATTATGGTATGTTAGTCACTGTTTCTTATCAATTAAAGGTTGTAATTTAGTACTACAAAGAGCGCTTAGAAACCACAACAATTTTACCACAGTTAAAGGACGACGTTGCGTCCATTTATATTAACATGTACTGCCATCGGTTTCTATTGAAATAAAAAGCAATCCAATATGTAAGCATTTATCATTGTTCCATCTTATGTTGTTTTCAACAATTATATGAAAATCAAAACCTGTGTTTTCTGGGCTAATAATCGGCACGATTGTTGTGATGCTTTCAGCAGGCTCAGCCTCGATTCAAGGTCAACGGCAGAGGCCTTTAAAATGCCCTGAAACGTAAAGCATACTGTAAATTGACACCAGTTTAGTGACAATGAAAATACTAAAATTGAGCTAAATCCATTCGTCAAAGAATACTTAATACTTTTATTCTGTGGCACTTCCAGTGTATGTATACCACGTGATAAATTACGTCATATATGCTTCATCGGAGGGCAATATTTTGCTTAAAATGAAGACTTATTTAACAAAGGTAACATTTCTTTTACTACACCATTATAAATGAAACAAAGAGCAAGCTATGCCGCTTGAAGAGTCACGCCTTCGTTTTATTACAGGAGTTAGATATGGAGATTAGTTTCATCAAACACTTCGACAAACCTGTTTTCAAAGTTTAAAATGTTTTGACACTGCTCCGTCAGACGGCCGTATAGTGAAAAGGTTTGTCGAAGTGTTTTAAGAAACTAAACTCTCAATCAAACTGTGGTAAAAGATCAAAGGCGGGGCTCCGTAAGCGGCGTAGACTGTGCTATGTTTCATTTAAAATGGTGAAGAAATAGCAAATTTATCTTTGTTTCAATCTTCATTCGAAGCAAAAAGTTGCCTTTCGACGTAGCATTTATGCCGTAATTTATCACTATCCGACATTGGACTAGCTCTATATGGAAACATGGGACTGGAAAATCGAGATATAAGAGATCGATAAAGCAAGACTAGACTGTAGAAGCATTTCCCTTTAGGCATTATATGTTAGTTTATATTTAAATACGACGTCAAACACTATAACCTATTTAGAATGTATGATTGAACTCGTACATAAACCTTGTTTCAATTGTTTTGGCTATTAATTATCGTCAGACAAATTAATCACAAACATTTATAAATTTCACAAAAATTTGGCCACCAAAATTCTTATGACGTTTTTGCTAAAATAACACCTTTCAGAATTCTAAACGAACTACTTACATAATGATGTTCATACGCATCTTCAATGATGGCAAGGTTGTGACCACCGTGTTGCTTGGTGACACACTCGAGGCAGACCAGCTCTCCACACTGGCCGCAGTACAACTGGAACTGCCTGTCATGGTCTGTACACAGTATCCCGCCAGTAATTGCTGAACCATTCTTACACTTAGAAATACGAAATCCATGAGATTTATGGTTTGTTTGTGTCAAACAAATTAAACATAACGGTTTTGAACACGTTTTACAAAAAATCTCACACGTCATCCTGTGTTGTCTACAATATGGCAACTGGTCAGATCCTTCCGCCGGCCTTCTGTTTGGAACACCCTTCTCTTTCTTGTAAGTTTCAACAATTCCTGCCAGTTGAAAGTTTTTCGGCAGTTGGTCAATACCATTTCGCTCCAATTCGATTTCCTTACGACATTCTGGGCACCGGAACGTGAGGGAAGCAGAGAGTAGACCCTGGATACAGTGGTGACAGAAACTATGGAGGCACGGTAGGGCCAACGGGTCCACATAGAGGTCCATGCATATGGAGCAAGTCACGTGCTCTTCGAGTCCGGCCATTTTGACAAAAAAACCTATAAAATTTCAGATTTTGACTTTGACTATAAAAGGTATTTTAAAGCGGAAATAAATCAATGGAAGATGAATACAACTATTTCCTGCATGGGACAAAACATACTACCAATGGCTTTGTATTCCTGCTTTATGGAAATTAAAGACGGCGCTTGTTTAGCTTTTTACATTTTACGTCCGTATCATTGAGCATTCGTTTCATTTTCTTTTAAAGCTGCACTCTCACAGAATTACATATTTTGCGTAAATATTCGCAAACCAATGTTAAAAATTGCTGATAAAAGATCAGATAGCAGAATTAATGTTTTATGGCTTAAACCGTTACTAACGGTTTAAGAAAAAATCATAAAACATCAATTTTTGAACTTAAATGTAAAACTCTGCGATCTATTATTTTTTTTGTCAGCGGTCTAATATAACTGTTTTTCACGCATTTTAGCAAAATTTGCTCGTTCCAAGACAAAAAGTAAAGAAGTTGTCAAAATGTTCAAGTTGTGAGAGTACAGCTTTAAACCTACAGAATTTGAACTTTCACTTTCGACCGCACATGTATACATTAATTCATGAATTAAGAAGGGAAGAATATAATAAATTCATCAAGGAATGATTTATAAGCTTATACCATGCACAGTGTCTCAGTTTATTGATCAGAAAAGTGTGTTTAATAATTTGATGTGAAAGGCACTAATCTTGAAGCACCTGAACAAAAAAGTTAGATTTTCAAAGTATAAATGGTATTGTTAAGGTACAAACATTAATGAAATATAACAAGGAAGTGAAAACAAACATTGAACAGTGAATTATTTGAATCTAGAAAAAAATATTAAATCTAGAATGCTTAGACCAAGTTGAGATTGAGATCTTAGATGTCAACGCAGTGCATAGACCTATACACTATATGGATATGGACGATATACCGTGACAGTACGTACATTGGCGTTATATTCTATACCAGTATATACTGTGCACTATATTCTATTCATTTTCAGAGGTGTTGAGTGCTTCAACACCCCTGTTCTCTATACAATGTATACAGCCAGAGATTTTGAAGATTTACTTCAACTCCTCTGTTATAGTCTATATACATTGTGGAAGCGTGCACTATACTCTATTCATTGTCAAGAGGTGTTGAAGCAGTGCTTCAACACCCCTGTTCTCTATACAATGTATACAGCCAGAGATTTTGAAGATTTACTTCAACTCCTCTGTTATAGTCTATATACATTGTGGAAGCGTGCACAATACTCTACTCATTGTCAAGAGGTGTTGAAGCAGTGCTTCAACACCCCTGTTCTCTATACAATGTATACAGCCAGAGATTTTGAAGATTTACTTCAACTCCTCTGTTATAGTCTATATACATTGTGGAAGCGTACACTATACTCTATTCATTGTCAAGAGGTGTTGAAGTGGTGCTTCAACACCCCTGTTCTCTATACAATGTATACAGCCAGAGATTATGAAGATTTACTTCAACTCCTCTGTTATAGTCTATATACATTGTGGTAGCGTGCGCTATACTCTATTCATTCTCAGAGGTGTTGAAGCAGTGCTTAATGGTTAGTAATGCTTGAGAAGAAATGAAAATTTTGGCAGTTTTTCAGACAATTGAATTCTGTTTCATTGAGAGTTATCTTATATGACTGGATTGAAGGCATTCATGCTAAAGTCAGACTATTTTAATTATTTTTTTTAAAGCAAATGTGAAAACTCTTAATCAGTGACAGTGCAGCTTTAACATCCTTTTAGATTTAATCACTATGATTTCAAAATTATCAGACAAACATGATACTAGATGTATACTGTCTTGTTTGGAATTCTTGCCCTTATTCAGTATTGGTTCAATCATAGCAGTATTTATTTGAACTGCCTCTAGGTTAAAGTGTGATAAAATTCATAAGATGTCAAATAGATAATTATATAAGATTCACAATTCTTTGAAGGAATGAACTCCTGCTTACATGTCATATAACAAATTATGGACAAATACAGAACCTAATCCTAATAGTTTTTCTCCAGAATTATCAAAGGGGTCACTCTTAACAAAGATCTAGTATAAACTTAATAATAATTTCTTTAGTTTAACAATGTTATAAAATCTTGAAAGGCCATAGGCAGGTAGTTCTGACGTTCATACCCTTCAAAACCTTTGACAAGAGGCATGTCTATCAAATATAATTATGAATTACTGGTGTAAATGGGTAGTGGGTAATGCACATGTCAATTGTAACCACCACCACCCCCGTCTGGGGGTATACTGGGTGTGAATGCGGTAGTTTTGTCTTACCTATGGTATGTTGGATGCGGGGGGAATTTGGCAGGGATTTTAGTTCAGGATCAGTTCAGGGAATTTAACCTGGGGTAGGCTGGACCAAAAGTCAAAAGTCCCCGGACCTGGGGGCGGGATGTGGTTACAATTGACTGGTGCATTATGCTATTCATTTTGTTGCCCACTCTTTTGTTTTTGTTTGATAATCCATTGCACACAACTATAGATCAGGATCTCAAATACTATATATGTTGAAAATTGACAACTTTTGACATCAATGTTTTAGTTATAGTTATGAATAATGAGCGTTCATTCATTGCTTTTTTATCAAATCACAATCATAAGTGTTAGCAAAGCACACCACTTTGTGCAGTAATGTTTAATGCTGTGGCTCCTCTTATCAACCAAGCACTTGGGCTGTTGGTGGATAACCATTTCCCTAGTTTCCTCCCTGTCTGGTCACCTGTTTGAAAATTAAAACATTGATAATATATAATAATGACAAAACTTGAAAGTATTGTACACTATGTTTATACATTTGCTGAATTAAATGAATAAGCTAAGGAAATGTACATTCAAAACAAAAGGGCCAGCATGGCCCTTAATTGGTCACCTGATTAAAATGACCATGAACAAGTCAGTCAGGTAACAACTGGTTATGAAAGGTGTTGCTATTTGCTTAGCAGGTTAGTGGTTGCTGTGTTATTTGATGGTTGATAAGGACTCCTCAAAGAAGGCTGCTCTTTGTTAACAGAAATGAGAATTATGGTAAGCTGGTTGTTCCCATGGTCAATGGATGTTACGGTAATGAACCAGAATGTTGCTATGGAAGTAAATGATTACTAAGGAAGTAATTGGTTGCTATGGATGTTGGCTGTTGCTCAGGAAAAAATGGTTGCTAAATAAGGCATTGGTGCCTATAAAGGTAGTTAATGGATGCGTTGGAAGGAATTGGATGCTAAGGAAGTCATTGGTTGAATGGGGATTCATTTGTTGCTATGGATGAAGGTAGTTGCTAAGGCAATCATTGGTTGATAAAGAAGCCAAGGATTGTTTAGGAAGTCATCATTTTTTATGGAAGTCATTGGCTGCTGTAAATGAAGTATTTGATAAGGATGTCCTTGGTTGCTTATAAAGTGGTTGTTAAGGAAGACATTGTGAGTTTGGATTGTTAAGTCACTAAGTTAGACAAGTGGGTTCCTTAAGGGTACTACGAGGTCTACGATTTCCTCAACAAGGCAAAACCTTGCTTAACATCCTGCCAAAAGGTGATTATTATATTGTTGTAACAACTTGTTTCATAATCTTTGAAACTAAATACCTTTTAGTTTAGACATCAGTTTCTAAGGAATTCATACATTACTGCAGAAGTCATTGCCTGATTTGAATGTGTATCAATTTTTGTTCTAGAAGTCTATCATTAACAGGGGAACTCTGGTTAGGACAACTTTGACCCCAAGGACGAAACTTGAACAACATTCATAAAAAAAAATTATGAATTCTTTTTACTGCCTGTACAATGTACCTCGCAAATTCGGTAAAAAGTCAACTTTGGGAAAAATACAAAATCAGGCCAAAATTGCTTATATAATGGCAAATATACATTTTTTAACTTTTTTATGCATACCTTATGCTGTGAAAGAGTAAGACTTGTCAAGATTTTGTTTATATTTCAAGAAATTCATTGCTATTTTAATCCGGAATGTAATGTAATTTTTTTAATTTTGGGGAAAATGGAGTTTTTCACAATAAAAAAATCACTGACAATGAACTACAAACTCCAACATATAAACACCACATACACAAAAACAAATTGATCACATATATAAATTACTGAATATTCACATGGTCTTATGATATTATTGATGAATATTATAATGTTATTTTTAGATACCAGTTACGGGTAGTAGTAATGAAGAATACCAGATTACAAAATCAAAGTGGAAATTGGAACTATTAGAGAATCACTTTATTTGTGGGTAGGTCACTTAAATATTCATTGAGGTGAAAAGAAATTACCATATGATGTATTGCATATGTTTAACCGCTGTTGCACAATCATCATTTCCAAGTGACTGTCTTCATGTCCAGTACTAGCTTACAAAATCCCTTTCTAGAAAGTCAAAGACTTCATCTGATGCATCTTAAAAAGGAAGAATACAACACAATCATGAACACAATAAATGCAAATAATGTTGGGTATGCTTTAAACATGATTCAAATGCAAAACATCTTGGCAATTATTTCTAGAGCAATCTAAATGTCCTACATGAGATTTATTCTCTTATGAAAAAGTGATGTTTATGTACAAGCCAAATATACTAGAAATGTGTCAAGTGGACATTAACTTAAGTCTTGTGTTGCTTGGTGAATTGCATATACTGTGAATGAAGATGATTAACAAAAAAACAGGGATTTCTCATAATATGACAAAGTTTTTTTACCAAGTTTGGTAAAGATTATTGAGCCATACAATGTTTTTATCTGGACTGCATCGTCTTTTATTCTGGGCAGCATAATATGGAAATCCAGGCCATGTATACATCTGGGTTTTATCTGTAATGGACCACATTTTCCAAAATGTATGTAGGCAAATGAGTTACATGGAAATAAAAACTATCTATACATAATAATAAGTGATTTGTATACATGTGTTTACCTTGGTATTATATACCCATAGATATATTATATGACATAATATTGGGTTAATACAAAAAAATGAAAGAATATATAATTAGGTTAATGATAAATCAAGCAAATTTAAACTAACACAAACAATTATATGTATATATTTACATTATTTCACAGTAAAATATAATAGAAATTTATAAACATTGGCATAATGCTTAAATCAGGTATCTATTTCAAGGCAGTTGTCATTAAATCATAAAATTTAAAGCTGCACTCTCACAGATATACCATTTTTACAATTTTTTTGTCTTGGAAAGAGCAAATTTTTGCATAAATATCTGCAAACCAATGATATATGATTGCTGCCAAAAAATCAGATCGTAGATTTCTATATTTCCGTTCGAAAATTAATGTTTTATGGCTTAAACCGTTACTAATGGTTTAAGAAAAATGCATAAAACATTACTTTTAAAATTTAAATATAAAAATCTGCTATCTAATTTTTTGTCAGCTGTCTTAAATAACTGGTTTCCATGGATTTTCGCAAAAATTGCCTCATTCCAAGACAAAAAAATTGTCAAAACGTTCAATCTGTGAGAGTGCACCTTTAAGGTCAAAACTAGAAAATGAAACTTTAAACAATAAACTTAAAAACCATGACTTATGGTACAAGTATTTCCACATCGGAGCGGCTGGTTCTTACACACTGACAGTGACACACAATACACTCCACTCCTCTCCATTAACCCTTTATATATATATTACAGTCGAAACTCGTTGGCTCGATATCTCATGGCTCGATATCCTCGTTGGCTCGAACCAGATTAAAAGAACCGATTTTGTTTAACTCTTTGTTCATATAAAATTTGATCGGATGGCTCGATATATTGAGGGTCGATATTTCTCCACGCTCGAAGTCATTTTTGCGGTTCCAAGTAAGAATTTCACAATTTTGTTTGCTTGGGTCGATGTCATTTTCGCGGGTTCAGGTAAGAACCTCACACCTTGATTTGTTTTGTTGGCTTCATTTAGCACACGGCGCTAATCGATAAAAATTAATTCAATTTATTATAATTATTATCAAATTTGAATGACTTAACAGTTTGAATAAACATGCCATCACTTTATCTAAGTTCTTTCCCTAATTGTTATACATGTATAAATTTCAATGCATCCTTATATAACTAATAAGCTATGTTTTTGTTACCCACTGTTTAAAATTACTTGTTTGCTGTTTTCGCATAATTTTTATAATTAATAAAAACAATCAAATAATATTTTCTAAGTATCGAATAAGTGATGTTACGAACTTTAAGACGTGTAACTATGCCCAATTAATACTCTTCTTTCGCGGAGATAGCATAGCCAATAACAAACGAGGTAAACAAGACTTTTTGTAACGAATAATAAAAAAAATAACATTCTGTAAGCAATCCCGCTTGGCTCGATATTCTCGAGGCTCGAAGTATTTTGGCTGGTCCCTAGAATATCGAGCCATCGAGTTTCGACTGTAGTTTAAAGCTGACGGAGGCACTCCTGCCATGTACCGCTGCCACCATTTAAGTAAACCTGGGAGGAGAAGTGCCCTAGTGTGGAGCTTGAACCAACAACAACTGCTGGAACACTATCATGGCGCTGTAACCAACTGAGCTAACTGAACGGCTGGTTCTCATAGACACGATCTACATCTACAATAACTTTACAATGTACATGAATACATAAATAACTAAAGTATGAATGCAATGTATTCATGTACATTGTAAAGTTGATGTCTACTGTACTACTTTAAAAGACACATGCATGTACCCCAAAATTAGTTTTGACAGGCATGACTCACTAATGCCAGTTGTGAGCTTGTTCCTAGCTTCGATCAAGATATTTCTTCTGAAAATGACATTGAATACACTCTAAAGCCTAAAAGGCTGTAAAATATGCATTCAACATCTTGATAAGCAACTATCTTAAATAAATTAAAATATTAGGATACAGAATGATGTGAAAGAGACTTTAAAAATATCGCTGCATTGTTGGATGTTGGTGCTGTCATCTGATGATCGGTCAGCGGCAATGATTGAGGCAAGCATCAAGTATATTTAAATAAACATTGCACTTTAACAGATTAAATGTTTTGACAACTGTTTTATTTTTTGTCTTTATACAAGCCAATAAATGCATAAGTGCAAGAAAAACAGTGACACAAGACTGCTTAAAAAAACATTGGATTGCATATATATTTTAGTTAAAGCTTCACTAGTCCAAATAATTGTACGTTGACGGATTTTTTTTAGATTTTTGATATGGCGGGTTAAAGCATATAGCGTCTATAAAATATCATAAAAACAAGAAATATTACCAGATAATGTTATTTTATATTAGTTCCGTACACAAAAAAATAAATATCCAACTTATAATTATGAGTTTGACGGCTTTTTTTCATTTCATTCTGTCAAAACATAACGATATATACATGAAGGGCACCTGCAAGGCTTTAGGGCACAGTTTTAAATCGCTCGGAACATTTCGGCCATGGCCGAGTTGTTACGATTGTATAACGAGGTCTATCTCGAAGCTTTATCGGAGGAGGCCGAGCTATTACGATTGTATTGAGTTGTTCCCCTTCGCATAATTGTTGTCTGTGTCAGTCAACTTTCGTTTTATTGGAAAGGTAAACAACTTGTTTTAATGCACTTAATGCTTGTTTAGTGCAAAATAACATTTCACTTACATGGTAAAATATGAATATAACTCTTTATGATCAATTTCAACCATAAAATACTTCACTTAAAACAATTTCAAAATTTTAAAACACCCCCGTTTTTTGCACATTCCCGTTTAGACGTTAGGGATTGGAAGAATCCCGTATAACACGTCTATTATTTTAGACTAAAGCTTCACTATCACAGATATACCATTTTTACAACTTTTTTTATTTTTTGTCTTGGAAAGAGCAAATTTTTGTATAAATATCTGCAAACCAATGATATAGGATTGCTTACGAAAAACCAGATCATAGATTTTCATATTTCCGTTTGAAAATTAATGTTTTATGGCTAAAACCGTTAATAAACGTTTTAGAAAAATGAACAAAACATCAATTTTTGAACTGGTATATATAAAAATTTGCGATCTATATTTGTCAGCAGTCTTATATAACTGGTTTCCATGGATTTTCGCCAAAATTAGTACATTCCAAGATAAAACATAAAAAAGTTGGCAAAATGTTCAATCTGTGAGAGTGCAGCTTTA
Organism: Mya arenaria; assembly: GCF_026914265.1. NCBI lineage: Eukaryota > Metazoa > Mollusca > Bivalvia > Myida > Myidae > Mya > Mya arenaria. The sequence continues at coordinate 45,475,225 of NC_069136.1, forward strand.
AGAAAATGATGTTTTATGCATTTTTCTTCCAACTGTTAGAAGCACTTTTAGCCATAAAACATTTTTTTTAACGGAATATGTCAGCAGGCTTATATCACTTATTTGCATATATTAATTTACACAGAAACTGGCTCATTCAAACTCCAAGACAAAAATAAAAAATAACAAAGTTGTCAAAATACATGTATGTGAGAGTGCAGCTTTAAGGAGTACTTCGTTATATCAATAAAATATACTCGTTAAACTGTCAATTGTTTACGTATCTACATAAATTCAATTACCTTTTGAACTAGAAAGTGTTATATTTTCAAAGAAAATAGCCATATACCTCTGTTCAGTGTCGGTCAAATTCGATGTTTCGAACCCGTTTGAACCTCTCTCGCGCGTGCTAAATACTAAATGACGCAATGTTTTGGACTGGTCTTCATTTTCTTCGATACAGGCACAACCGAGCGTAAATATTAAGCGAGAAAGTCTAGTGGAACGATGCAGGGTTCATTGGGTTTGTTTACAAAAATTCAAGCATCCGGTTAAGAAGACGACAAATAAGAATGGTATTAAGTTGGAAGAATGGAACTCCTTCCTGATTCCTGCACATGTAAGTTGTAAGTATTGACTATATCGGGATACCATACAGGACACTCAAGTGTTATTTTATATTTTCTTAGTTATCATGCAAATGAAAATAATCACTATCATTTAAAAGTTATTCAGGGATAGTTGCAAATGGTTTGTTTACATTAATTAGTTTTATGAATTTAATTGAATACACAAATTTTTATTAGAGCTTTGCACCAAATTAAATTCAGTTCATTTTACGGGAGTAACCCACACTAGCGGATCCAGAAAAGGGGTGGGACCCCCCCCCCCCCAAAAAAAAAAAAAAATATTCTGTAAAGAATCTCAGGACAATTATTCAAAAAATCTTTTGATCTTTGATATCATAATGGTAATTTTTTTTTACCAAAATGCAAAATGTAAAAAAAAAAAATCAAGTCAGAGAATGTGTTGGAACCGGTGTCGCCAAAATTGCAGTCCAGTGTTGTATCCACTGTGCTATGAAGGCTAATCCTAAACAGTTGGAATATTTAATCTTTATACCTAACTTGTAATATATTGGCGATTTTTTTTTATTGTAAATTATGTGGTACTTCAGTTAGTAAGTTTTAATGCATTGTACACATAGATACCAAGTTTATGTCAGTTTTCGTCAATTTTCTTTTTTTCCGCTATTTCATTAAACAGATTACAGCCCCTTTTAAACAAGTCTTTGGGAGGAACTGTTGGGGATTGTTATTAAAGCTGCATTTTCACAGATTTACCATTCTGACAACTTTTTTTTTCATCATGGAATGAATCATGCAATGTTAGTGCATAAATTATGTCCGCGAACCATGATTTAAAACTGCTGAAAAAATATCAGATAGCTGTTTTTCATATGTACGTTCATAATTGTTGTTCTGTGACTTAAATTTGAACACTTTCAGAAAAATGAAATAATAAGCAGATTTCTCAATACATGACTTCTGTTTTATTGTTAGCAATTAAAGGCATTGATTCTCTGAGATAATAATAATGTTAAAACAGTCAATCTGTGAGAGTGCAGCTTTAAGATTCATTTTTCCTAAGATCAGCCAAGTTAGTATTATAGCTAATTTTAGCTTAAAAGTAGGTGAATTTTATATTTGTTTCAGACCAGATACTCTTGAGGGACCAATTTAAGGGCAAACAGACAAACGTTTTGATGCAAAGAAAGCATTGGATTTGAAAGGTAGATTTTTAACACATATTTACATGTACTCAATGTCATTTACTAGTATAACATAATGTATTCAAGTATAAGATATTTCAAGTATTTGGTCAGGTTGTTAGGTTTAATTGAAACTGTTAAGCAAATAAATGAAAGTCCATGCAATTTTGCATGCACATGTTTGTTGCATGCAGATTTTACTCAGATGGCATAGGGTACAGTTACTCTTGTAACTTGCTTAAAATAAATGCAAATGATTCTGCATGTGTCTGAAGTCATGTTTTATTTTTTTCTACAAATTGTTTTAAAAAATGCAATTGTTTGATTTCCTTTCTTATGTGTTATGCATTGCAGTTCCCATGGAGATGAAAAATGGAGAGATTCTAAAAGTATGAAGATACTCCTGTGTATAATGAGGAAATCTTGTCAGTGAATGGTAAGTTCTCTTTGGATTAATTCTATGTATAACAATATAAATATGAGGTAAGCCAAGAAATGAGAATTTACATAATTATTCTGTTCAAACATACATTGACATATTAAATATAAAGACATATGTATGATTTGTCTCTGCTATTATACTCCTACCACTTGATGGTTAGGGTTCATTTGGACAAGTCTTCTATTATCCATAATTCCAAATGCTTCTGAGATTTCTAACACATATTAAATATGTTGAGGAGAAGTGCTGTGCAAAAAAACATTTTTGTTTATGGTATTTTAGAGTTATTGGTCTTTGATTATTTTTCTTTCACTTTTCTATGTTTTTGAGGTATTAACTTCAAACTTCATGCACATATTGGACGTGATAAGAAAAATAGCTGTGCATATGAATCATTAAATTGTGTATGGTAGTCAAAGAATTGTAAACCTTTGATTATTATCTTTATATTTTTTTTATTTTTTTTCTTCTCTTCATAACTTTTTTTCATTTTTTACTTTAATTTAACAAAACACTATTCTGTTTTTGGTATATTAAGGATTATTTTCTTATGTTTATTTTGTGCTTGGCAGTTTTAAAATTATTGCCTAATTGGTTACTGTATGCTTAAAAGCAAATATCACTCTCAGTGAAACCTCTTATTACAATAGGTGATAGCTGTAGTTTTTCATGGAAACAAGTGTTTGACAGTATGAGTCATTTTTTAGTAGCAATATATTATGTACATTTAAGGTATAAGTTCTCTTTTGCTAATCGTTCAGTTGTTTTTCAGTTGTTGCAATTGTGGACCAGGCCAGAGTTGTACTAAACCAACTAAGACACAATGAGATACAGGAATGACACAATGAGAAACAGGAAACAGGAAAGTGATGACTGATTGCCACCTGTTACAAATTCATCTAGGTACAGTTTTTTATTCCAGATTTGATACAACTGTAAACTGTTTTATGCATGCTATGATTATGTTCATCATGTTTGTTTAAGACCCTGATGATGAGGACTAAACTATTGATTATCCCTTGCCAAAAGGCAAAGTGGATACAGTAATTGTGTAATTGTGCACGTGTGTGTGCGTGTGCACGGAATGTAATCTTGAGCATAAATCCCCCAGGTATTAACTTCAAACTTCATATACAGATAGATCCCTATTGAGAAGAAGTGCAGTGTTAAGGGACCATAACTCTGTTTACAGTTCTTTTTGTAATAACCCTTTGTTATATTTCATACTGAGTTTTTGTCTGCAGCAGAACTTGAAAAGTCTTTGAGGTGTTGATCTCAAACTTCAAATATGTACAGATAGATCTCATTTAGCAGAAGTGCAGTGCACAGAAACCATAACTCAAGATTTTTTTTGTAGTAGTTGCCCTTTGTTAGTTTTCAATGTTATCCTTTGTTGTAATGCACAGTTGTGATCATGCTCAAATATGCTCATTGACATTAAAATTAATTGTCCAGGTTCAAATCCTGTAATAGAAACAATTATTTTCTTTCTGTGTTTAGCAAAGTTTATATGAACTATCTATCAATGTAAAATAAACTAAGATTTGTGTGTTTTTATCGTTTCTTATTTATTTGTATATTTTTTGTTACATATTTTTATGTGCATATATATATAAAATCTATATCACAAAAAGTGTGGCTAATTTGTAATATTAAGATATAATATGTATAAGAACTATCATATTTCAAAATCAACCATAGAGCTTTTGCAAGATAGATATAACTTAATGTATCTGATGAACAATAATGTGATTTTGGGATGCCAGCAATAACTTTTCAAGGTGAAAATATGTTCTTGTCATTGATTTTACATATAAGTAATCAGTATGCAAAGCCCTTTCAAATGATACTTATATGGGGTAACTATCAAATTTTAACATTGAAGCCAATGGCACAAATGAATGAAAAGCTCCTTAATAGTTCAATATTTGAAGCCAACAATGGAACTGTGTTTATGTATTGCTTAATGTTCCTTTTTCTTTCAGAAAACTCCCCACATCCAACAAGAGACAGTCTGACTTCAAAATCTTCATTGAAGGCAACTTAATGGACAAGACATCCGTCACATAAAGATTCACTAAAATTGGAATGATATACCAATTTTAACTTTTAACAGACAAATACATTATAGATTTGAAAATAGATTACCCTTAGATAAGTTGGATGATTAACATTTACCTCAACACAGTACAAAGTGCTCATGTTGAACTATTGTGATTGATCATAGTCTGTCCTTCATTTTTATTAACAGTTTCATACAGCGTTAACACTTTAGTATGGGGACTCATTTTTAGCTCAACTTTTCGTAGAATATGGAGAGCTATACTACTCACCCAAGCGTCGGTGTCGGTGTCACCCCTTGGTTAAGGGTTTGCGTGCAAGCACACATAGGTTAATATCTCAGCAACTACTTGAGGTATTGCATTGAGACTTTATACAATGGTACTCAACCATCCAACCTACTTATTTAAACAAGTAAGATAACTCTAGTTTGCATTTAATGTAAATAATAGGCCTTTATTATTTGACTTAGAAATTCTGGTTAAGGTTTTGCATGCAAGCACACATAGGTTAATATCTCAGCAACTGCTTGAGGTATTGCATTGAGACTTGATACAATGGTACTCAACCATCCAACCTACTTTTTTTAAACAAGTAAGATAACTCTAGTTTGCATTTAATGTAAATAATAGGCCTTTATTATTTGACTTAGAAATTCTGGTTAAGGTTTTGCATGGAAGCACACATTATATCTAAGGTTAATATCTCAGCAACTGCTTGAGGTATTGCATTGAGACTTGATACAATGGTACTCAACCATCCAACCTACTTAATTTTCCAAGTTATATAACTATAGTTTGCATTTAATGCAAATACTTGCGTTTATTATTTCACTCAGAAATTCTGGTTAAGGTTTTGCATGTAAGCACACATAGGTTAATATCTCAGCAACTACTGGATGAATTGCATTGAGACTTTATACAACCACCCAACCTAATTGAATAATCAAGTTAGATAAAAATTCTGGTTAAAATTTTGCATGTAACCACATTTATGTTAATATCTCAGCACATCATGTATTGCATTGAAATCTAATCTAACAGTGATCCATGCATGTTTCGCCAAAACTTTTCAATCCTTTCACTGAAAAGCAGCGGAATAGTCGAGAGCGCTGTCTCTGTGACAGCTCTTGTCTCTTTGGTCTTTATTCATACTGGCCAGAATATGTTTACCAAAAAAATCTTAGTAGAGATTGATAACTGTTCAGGTTGGACAAAAAGCATGTAGGTTGTTTGTTCTAATAATATAAACTGTAAATGCTTCAGAAACTATATATATAATTTTCATGATATTTGTCAGTATTTATTCTCGTCAACATTTAAATAATATTAGGTGAAACTTGTTTATTGGTCAAAATGTGTTTGATTAGAGTGGCCTCAAGTTCCACTTTATATGAATGAAATTTGGTCAAGTTTTAGAAAAAAACTATGTTCTAGTTTTATAGGCCATATTCTCTTCCCAAGCCCTCCTTAAAGAATGAATGTAGGTAAGATGAAACAGGAGTCACTAAATCAAGTATCAAAAGCCTTAAAAATTGCTATTCATAGAGGTATTGTTTCCTCATCATAAATCACAACTTAGCCAGCAAGACTTTACAACAAATAAGGCATAACATGTAAAAAGTTAATAATTAGGCACATATTTTAGTGAATAAAATCTTGTGAACATATTATTGAAACAAATAATGTGTCTGGTTCTGAGGTGAGCAATAAAGCACATTGCTTAGTAACAATTGAGCTAGCTCATTATTAAAAGTTTGTTTTAAACATGAATTAAATGAATGCAAATCATATATTATTATTTTTAATCTATATTTTTTTTTAGTTACCTTGTTCTGTTGTTAATTTCCATACTGACTTGGTCAATTATGGCTAATTGTCTAATTATATTTTAACTTCTAACCTAAATGTTTCATTGTACTTTTGAGTGTTCTGTTAACTATAATGCACATTATCCTATATGACAGTATAAATTCAATAAAACCATGGTTATTAAGTTCCATACATATTGGAGCACATGGTAAGCCTCTAGAAATGTCACTTCTTAAACCTAGATTCTTGATCTGTTCGCCACATTGTTTTGTTAATTTTTTGTTTATAAAAACAAATGATTGTTTAATGTCAAGGAAACCTTTTTAAAGTTAAAATGTAGATGTACATAGATAACTGTCAAATATTATTTACCATTTAATAACTGTCTAAAGGCAAAATTTCCATTCATTTTTATATTTGATTTGGGTCCCTAGGGTCATGGTCACTGTAACTAAAAATAGAAAAATGCTTGGTACTGAATAACTTCAGTTTTAATACATTTAAAACTGAATCTCACAATAAAGGCTGAAGTTCTTGTTGCATTGCAGCATTTCTAGTTAACTTTTTAATTTGACTCTTTTTATTGCTTTCGACAGGCACATATTACATCATTATTGTATTCATTTTTAAGACAAAGCCTCATTTAATTGAGCGTGCTGTCCAAAGACAGCTCTTGTTGACATAATTATAAGACACCTTATGTTATGGTTTATATGAACAATAGCTGTTTCTGTGTATGTTTTAGAAGAAACTTCCATTTCTTATCATATTGATGGACATAGATATACATACATGTACGGGATTATTGACATCAGATTCTTAGGATTAAATTTACTAATGTTCTGTTCATGTTCAAAATAGATACAGTTATGGTAAATGCATAGTCTTGTTTGTTTATAACATAGACAACCATGTCTTTTGGTTGTCCTGGTCTCCTGTCCTGTTATGTAAATTGGGTTTTATGGACATCTTCGATATTGTAGGTCCAATTCTAGTGTCTAGCTGGAAAAGTATTTAGCCTAGGGAGACCTTAGTTTGGGTTATCATGTTGGATATGTCTAAATGTTGGCATGTCGGGAAATGGCAATTTTAGGCTATGACAATTTAAAAATGTAGACGTTGCTGGGCAAGGCTCCACACCCAAGTGACTGTCGCATTATATTCTTGAAAAAATGCCTTGGGATTTTGGTTTGTTATGAATTTTGCGAGTCTGGCAAATATCTGCATTATAAAATTCATCGACATACAGGTGACAGAGAAAAAGGTCAATTTTCAATGATTTCAAAAGATTTATTAACTAAAAGGGGATCATCATAAATGAATACAGAGAACAAGGTTAGTTGATTTGACAGAGGATTGATGCAGAGCTTCAAAAATTAAGGAGACAATTTCAGAAAAATGCACATAAATGATTTTTGTTTATTTGTGTTGTTTGATAACTGCTGTGTGTCGATTTTTATTTAATTTCATTTTACCCCCCAAATCACACTTCACACAATACATGGTTTCTACACTTTAGGTTTGTTATACTGTATTATAGTATCTATTGAATACAGTAAAATTTCTGGTCATTGTATTGCAAAATTTGTGCTAATAATTTGCAATTTCAGAAATTCTCATTTTTATTTAATTTTTCAAACATTTTCCCCAAAATTCACATTTCACAAAATTACATAGTTTCTTTACTTTTGATATATTAAACTGTAATATTTATGAAATACAGTAATTCTGGTCATTCTATTGCAATATTTGAAAAAGTTATTGGCAAATTCCAGAAATTCTCATTTCCATTTAATTTTTCATACATTTTACCCCGAAAATCATATTTTAAAAAAAAACTGTGTTTCTATATAATATATAATAATGTTAAATGATATATATTAGCTGCAGTAGTTCTGGTGTTTTTATTGCAAAATTAGGCAGAGTTATTGGCAAAATTCATAAATTGTCATTTTCATTTAATTTTTCCAACATTTTACCCCAAAAATCATTTTTTGCGCCATATAATTGTTCTATGATTTAAGTATATTAAATATGTTGCCTGATATGACATAAATTCATCAAAACTATTTTTGTGCAGTTTTCTTCATTTTTTGTTCAAAAATCTCCGTTTGTATACATTGAATAGAGAACAGAGGTGTTGAAGCACTGCTTCAACACCTCTGAGAATGAGTTTAGTATAGTGCACGCTACCACAATGTATATAGACTATAACACAGGTTCAAATTTACAGATAGAGAATAGTGCACGCCACCACAATGTATATAGACTATAACAGAGGAATTGATGTAAAGTTTCAAAATCTCTGGTTGATACATTGCATAGAGAACAGGGGTGTTGAAGCACTGCTTCAACACCTCTTGACAATGAATAGAGTATAGTGCACGCTTCCACAATGTATATAGACTATAACAGAGGAGTTGAAGTAAATCTTCAAAATCTCTGGCTGTATACATTGTATAGAGAACAGGGGTGTTGAAGCACTGCTTCAACACCTCTTGACAATGAATAGAGTATAGTGCACGCTTCCACAATGTATATAGACTATAACAGAGGAGTTGAAGTAAATCTTCAAAATCTCTGGCTGTATACATTGTATAGAGAACAGGGGTGTTGAAGCACTGCTTCAACACCTCTTGACAATGAATAGAGTATAGTGCACGCTTCCACAATGTATATAGACTATAACAGAGGAGTTGAAGTAAATCTTCAAAATCTCTGGCTGTATACATTGTATAGAGAACAGGGGTGTTGAAGCACTGCTTCAACACCTCTGAGAATGAATAGAATATATACCGTGCACAGTATATACTGGTATAGAATATAACGCCAGTGTATGTACTGTCACGGTGTATCGTGCATATCCATATAGTGTATAGAGTCTATGCACTGTGTTGATATAAGATATCAATCTCAACTTGGTCTAAGCATTCTAGATTTAATATTTTTTTCTAGATTCAAATAATTCACTGTTATTGAATCATTTTTGAAAGGTTGGAATCTAGTACTTACTTTGTTTCCATACCAGGACTTACCTTTATAAATCAAGTATATCAACATTAAACTTGAAGGTTATCAAACATACCATAAATTAAATCCTCCAGTTTATCTCAACCTGTCTACCTCTCCGTTTAAAGACACAAGTTATATTATTCTATTGTATTCCCGTTTCAGTGGTATGCCTTTTAATGGAGAAACGCGGAGTTGAAACTGTAATTTACAAGTAGTACATGTATAACACTAATGAATAGAAGAATGCGGTGCAAATCGTACTTAAAGCAGTATTCAATACTTTACAAACATTTGTGGTATTGATTTTGTTTCCGTGTCCTATTTGTCGATACTGACTGGCGGTAGTTTATTTCCTTTGTAAGCACCGAGTTATCAATATTATATCTAGAAGCAAACGAAACTCTACTCTCAACATCATTCAAAATCATTATGACAAGTTATAGCAGCAGCAGTAGCAGCAGCAACAGTAGTAGCAGCGGTAGCCGCAGCAGAATGGTTTTAGGGTACGTCGCCAACATCAACACTATGTAATATATAAAAAATATACACTTATTTATTCATGCATTATAATTTTATTCATGACTCTATTATATTCAGGAGAATCAATGCTAAAATTATCAAACAAGTTAATTCAGATGTGTTTTAATTCGCTTAAACAACTCATATGTAACACACGCACACACGCACGCACGCACGCACGCACGCACGCACGTACACACACACATCGGAGCCACTGTCTTTGGCTTGGCATATGGTGTTATTTATTTGGCATTAAAAACACTCTTAAAGACCTAGTCGAAGGAATGTTTGGCATGATAATCCCCCGCTATGCATCTTCTGCTAATTGCACTGGTGTCACAGTAGGGGCCAGTTTCCTGTATATTAGTTTAGGGCCATTTAGGGTGCAACAATATAATGAAAGTTCCAAAACTGAGACTCAGATTGGAGATCTGATAAGAGAGATCAAGGCAAGTTGATTTAGATCAATACACAGAGGTTGTGTACTATACACCGATTTGGGTGGGGGGGGGGGGTGGACTTATAGAAGGCTTTAACTAGGCCTTTAATTTCAAATATTGCAACACCTCATTTCAGTCTATTAGCTTAATTTTTCTGTCATAACAAAAACCATGGCATCGCTGTAACCCTGTTCGAAATATCGCACAAGAACATCACGTGACGGTGGGAACATCGCGTGCACAGCGCGTGCCCCGTTCTTCTGGTTTACTCGGAATGTTTGGTTTTTCATGTGAACATGCATATTTCGACCTATATCGTCTTTCGGACAGATGTCTTGATGCCCGGAGAATGGAGAAACTGTTACTGTTCGGCCGTCCGGAAATGTGATGAGATTGTTCGTTAACCCTCCGTCCGTTTGGAACTTAAAGAAAATAAAACAGAACGTGCTGTTGCTGTATTATTATAAATAACATCACAAATAAAACAATGCTTTCGATATACTGGATGTTCTACGCTTTGACTTAGTTTAAATAAAATAATAAAGGGCAGTCCATGCATGTTTTCATATTGAATGCCCCAGACACAAGACAGACAACTCAAATTGACTGTTTAGTCATGACATTTTTCTCTCCCTTGAATCATATTTTCTTTAACTACACCCTTTAAAATGAAACAAAGGGCAGTCTATGTCGCTTAAAGAGCATCGCCTTCGTTTAACAACCAAAGTTTGATAAGATGATTAGTTTCATCAAACACTTCGACAAACCTGTTCCCTAGTAATGTTTTGATAGTGCTCCGTCAGACGGCCGATTAGTGAAAAGGTTTGTTAAAGTGTTTTAAGAAACTGAACACTCAGTCAAACTCTGTGATAGTGAAGTTATCTTTGTTTAAAGGCTTCACTCGAAGCAAAATATTGCCTTCCGACGTAGCATTTATGACACAATTTATCACGTGGTATACACACACTGTTTCCTGATAAAAATCATTATTATTACAATTTTTAAAATAAAAAATCCTTTATACAGCACTTGCCAACTTCGCGTTAACCTTATATCTAAAAAGTAACTAAAGTTTACAAAATGGAAATTACATTAACAGCATTGGTACCTTTCCATCAATTTTTGGGGGTGCCAGGCCGATGTAACCGGGAATGTAGCAGCTGCTGATCAGACACTGAAATGGAAACACACCTTAAAAACACAAAAATTCATTTAAAAAATATATCTGAAATACAAAAAAATTAAAACGGCCAAATTCCACCAATATAACAAGTAAAATCTGGGGGAAATGATCTTTTTGAGAAATATCTGGTACTAATACATACTAGAGTTTATGAAGTGATTCTAGAAATAGAAAAGGGAATTCCGTATGCCAAAGTTAAACTTTTCAAAATGCATTTGTGTAGCTTTATTTTGAAATTTTCTTTCAGCTAAATGGCCTAGTTTAAGCCTTCTATAAGTGACCCCCTCCCCCCAAAAAAATTCCAAAAAAAATCGGGAATGTAGCAGCTGCTGATCAGACACTGAAATGGAAACACACCTTAAAACACAAAAATTCATTTAAAAAATATATCTGAAATACAAAAAATTTAAAACGGCCAAATTCCACCAATATAACAAGTAAAATCTGGGGGAAATGATCTTTTTGAGAAATATCTGGTACTAATACATACTAGAGTTTATGAAGTGATTCTAGAAATAGAAAAGGGAATTCCGTATGCCAAAGTTAAACTTTTCAAAATGCATTTGTGTAGCTTTATTTTGAAATTTTCTTTCAGCTTAAAGGCCTAGTTTAAGCCTTCTATAAGTGACCCCCTCCCCCCAAAAAAAATAAAAAAAATCGGTGTATAGTACACAACCTCTGTATATTGATCTTAATCTACTTGCATTGATCCCTCTTATCAGATCTCCAATCTGAGTATCCTGCTGGGCAGTTTTGGAGTTTTCATTATAATATTGGACCCTTCAGGAAATTGGCCCCTACTGTGGCACTTTTGCAGCAGAAGATACACAGCGGGGGATTATCATACCAAATATTCCTTAAACTAGGCCTTTAAAGGCCTAGTTTAATCCTCCTCTAAGTGACCCCCCCCCCCCAAAAAAAAAAAAAAAAAAAAAAAAAAAACAACAACAAACAAGCAAAAAAAACGTGTATTTGTACACACCTTCTGTGTATTGATCTTAATCTTATTGCCTAATTGTCTTATCAGATCTCTGATCTGAATATCCTGCTGTGCAGTTTTGGAGGAAATGGACCCTAAATGGCCCTGAGCCAATAAACGAATAAACAGGAAATTGGTCCCTACCGTGACATCAGTGCAATTAGCAGAAGATGCACAGCAGGGGATTGTCATGCCAAACATTCCTTAAACTAGGCCTTTGAGAACTGTCTATGTTATCAAATGTACCAAACAAGAAGTGAATCACTACTTTACTTTTGATTGCGTTTATAGAAGCATTTACGCTCGGGGACTCGCTCATGTTTGGTAAAATGCACTTTTTTGGTTTGACGAAATAAAGTGTGGCAAATCATAAAGGGTGAAACAACTCCGATACTGACAGCTGGAAGCCCTCAACAAATGTTGATATGTGCTTTTTTTTATATTTTGTCTTCGAACGAGCAAATTTTTTGCGAAAATTCATGTAAACCAGTTATATAAGTCTGCTGACAAAAAAAATAAATCGCAGAGTTTTTTAAGTTCACCAATTGCTGTTTTGTGCATTTTTCTTAAACCGTTAGTAACGGTTTAAGCCATAAAACATTAATTTTCGAACGGAAATATGAAAATCTAGGATCTGATTTTTTGTAAGCAATCCTTTATCAATGGTTTGCAAATACTTACGCAAAAATTTGTTCTTTCCAAGACAAAAAAAGTTGTAAAAGTGGTATATCTGTGAGAGTGCAGCGTTCAAGTAAACGACTTTGAATAGCGTTGGCATCGCTTTTCAACTGAAAAGGTTTTTTTTTAATGTAGTTATCCTTATGTTTGTGTCTTTGTGGGCGTGTAGTTTTATTGTAAGTTTTCTTTTTTTCCTTTTTAAAACCAGAATATTTCTTTATGATTAAAGAGAATATTTTTTTCTGCAATATCGTTATCAAAGAGTAAAATAGTTATAATATATGTGTTTTCAGATGCATTACTGTAAGAACTATATTGGTACCGAAACGTAAGCTAGTCCCTTTAAGTATGTTGAAGATGAACAAACAGACGAGATATTGCCATACTTACAGATATGAAGGACCCGAATTTTTTTATCCTGTTTATTGAGGCGTTTTCATAAATGCAACTCTAATATTATTTTATTACTTGTTAGGGCAAACTATGTTATATTCACCATTCCTATTTCCTTCCATTAGTTGTGAGCGTTCGGGGGAGGGGGGGGGGGGGGGGTAAGCTTTTTTATACTCGCATTTGGGCCATGCCCATTCGGCGAGTGCTCCGTTAAGATTGTTAGTAATTTTAGTTTTTTTTAGCAAAGCGCACAGACAGAATTTAACCCTGCTTAGAGCTACCCTGGTTCTTTAACGTGCACCAGCACTGTCACACGGGACCCCCATTTAACGTCCCTCCCGGAAGACGATTAGTATTTTTTAGTGATGCGACAGGGAATCGAACTTGTAATCCCTGGATTGATAATTAAGTGTGTTACCACTAGGCCACGGATCCGTGTGTTACCACTAGGCCACGGATCCGTGTGTTACCACTAGGCCACGGATCCGTGTGTTACCACTAGGCCACGGATCCGCCGCAAGCATTCACATGGACTTACCTGAATGAGTTCATCTCTTGAGGTGTATTTTGACACGACTGTGTTCTTTGGTAGACTCCGCCCATCAAATGACGTCAGAGAAATATAAAGAATGCCATTGGCTCTATGGTGAGCATCATGTGACAAGGTACTGTCGATAAATGCCCGCACCGAATCCAGCAGGTTGTAATTAGGAGTGAATGACCCAAGTGGCTTCCGCCTCACTTCGTCCGATAAGGCGAGGTTAAACTGTGTACACTCCTGAAATATGAAACGATTAACTTTATTTTAAAATAATGTATCTAAAACAATTCATAAATGTCCAATACCATTATAAACATCTAAATATCGTGTAGTGTTTTAAAGCTGCACTCTCAAAATTGAACATTTTTACAACTTTTTGTTATTTTTTTTTGTCTTGGAACGAAATATATATTTGCGTAAATACCTGAAAACCAGTGATCAAAGACTGATGACAAAAGATCAGTTCGCAGATTTTCATAATTCCTCTCTGAAAATGATGTTCTATGCATATTTCTTAAACCGTTAGTTAACGGTTTAAGCAAAAAAAAAAAAACATTGAATTTGGAATGAAAATCTGCGAACTGATCTTTTTTCATCAGTCTTTCATCACTGGTCAATTCCAAGACAAAAATTAAAAAAAAGTTGGAAAACGGTTAATCTGTGAGAGTGCAGCTTTAATGTTTTGATTGACCTCGCGCATTTGGGCTGGCCAGACAGCTATTCATCCTACAAAAAGAAATGATATATTCCATGCCACGGTGCGTGTAAACCACGTGATAAATTGCGTCATAGATGCTACAACGGAAGGCAATATTTTGCATCGAATGTAGACTTTAATCAAAGATTACTTCACTATTTTTTCACCATTTTAAATGTTACATAGCGCAGTCTACGCCGCTTACGGGGCCCCGCCTTTGGTCTTTTACCAGAGTTTGATGGAGAATTTAGTTTCTTAAAAATTCGACAAACCTTTTCACTATACGGCCGTCTGACGGAGCACTATCAAAACATTACTAGGGAACAGGTTTATCGAAGTGTTCGATGAAACTAATCATCTTATCAAACTTGGTAATAAAACGAAAGCGGTGCTCTTTAAGTGGCATAGACTGCCCTTTGTTTCATTTTAAATATATCTTTGTTTTAAGCCTTCGTTTTAAAGGCCGAGTTTAAGGAATGTTTGACATGACAATCCCCTGCTGGGCATCTTCTGCTAATTGCACTGATGTCATAGTTGGGGCCAATTTCCTGTGTATTTGTTTATTGGCTCAGGGCAATTTAGGGTCCATTTCTATAATAAAACCTCTAAAACTGCACAGCAGGATATTTAGATCGGAGATCTGATAAAACAATTAGTCATTTAGATTAAGATCAATTCACAGAGGTTGTGTACAATACACGTTTTTTTTTTGTTTTTTTTTTGTTTGTTGTTGTTGTTGTTTGTTTTGTTTTTTTGTTGTTTTTTTTTGTTTTGTTTTTGGGGGGGTCACTTATAGAAAGATTAAACTAGGCCTTTTTAAGCAAAATGTTGCCTTCCGATGTAGCATGTATGACGTAATTTATCACGTGGCATACACACACTGGGCCATATCAGTATTATCCATCGTTTTAACTAAGAAATATTATCTTTTATGTTGCCAGAAAAGCTGGGTACTCTTTTATTACCCATATGGCTTCTCAAATATAGATTAAAACATGCTAACAAATACTAATTCAACAATATAATAATGATGGTAACAAATAATTCCTAAAAGTTCCTACTTCGACTTTCTCTGGTTCACAAACCAGTACAACTCCTGCAAGAGAGCCCGCTGACGCACCGCCCACTCGCTCAATCCTCGACAGGAACTTGGGCGCGCTGCTACGTAGAGCCTTTAATACACCCATATGGTATATGCCTAAGAATCCGGCGCCACAGAAGGAAATGTTCATTTTTCTAACGTGCTGAAAAACGACAATTTTTTTTTAATTATAATTGTGATCTCCGGTGATTTCTAGAGATTTATCATTGAATTGAAAATGGTATTCCTCTGTCCTTTTCGTCATAACACTTAAAATTAATATATATTTCGTCTTAAATACTAGTTATTTATTTAGCATTCAATAAATTATTTTCCGAATTTCTTTTATAAAAAAGCCGTAAAATTATATTTTACAAAGCTGGGACACAATATCAACGAAGTTATTTCCGAATTGACGATACGTTCGCATTCACTTTAGCGCGCTTTTCAGAAAAGGTACAATTAAAAGTCATCTTAAAAGTTATGTCATTTTAATGTATACCATAACAAGAAAACAAATGTTTGTTTCGGTGAAAACCAAAACGTGTGTTTTTCTCGTGGCTACACAACTCTCGAAATATAGCTTTTGGTGCTTACTCGGTAAAATATATTACGATCTTACACGCACACTTTTTTTATTTGACAGGATGATATTCTGTACATTTTCTACAATTTTAAATAGTTTCACGAAATAAGATGTTTTTCCTATTTTCAAAATGGACGTACATAACAAGCATCTATGTCTAGGGTTAAATCCGCAAATGTGGATTACCGGAGTCCGTGTTCCAAACGATGTCAAAGATTACTATCCTTTGTACCTCTCCAATAATTCCAAAATTAATCAAGGCAAAGAGAAAATATTCAATTTACTTCCTATTGTAGAAGACTGATTTCAATAAATATAATTAGCTTGCACTTACAGAGCACTCTGTCTGCCAAACATGTTTTAAAGTGCATCACTAACCGTCATGACCTTCCATCAGAAAATCTGGAGCAAAGGATAGTTTTAAAAATTATTTCTCTCTGAGTTTTGTTAACTTTTACGAAAATACATCATGTAGTGTGTTAAAAAAACAGTAACAACTATTAATTTGTTCCAAATGATCAGATCATTTATACAATGTGCGAAAAAGGTAAAACAAATGAACGGAATTAAATGTTCCCTAGTTTGCTACATTACATAATTAGTATAACCGTAAAGTACAGTAGACGTCTATTTTGGGGCAAATCGCCGGATATGTATAGTTCCCTATTTCTGCAAAGCGAAATTTTATTCTGCTTACCTAATAACCCCATATAGGGTTTTCTAAGATGAGGCATACATTAATCTAGTAATATTTCATGAAAACCACTTATCAAACATTAGCATTGAAATATCAAAATTGCGTTTATTTGGTGCATTAATACTGACGAACTTCTTACCGGTATGACTAAAATGCGAAAATAAGGTTATTTTTATGAAAATAAGATTTTGATAAAACTCTGAAAATGTATGCTATTTACAAACTACAATTATTATTCTGTGCATTGATAACTTAAATTGATCTAGTTCATTTTTAAAAAAAATAATTTAACAACATACTTTTCTCATTATTAATAGTTACATTTGTGTTTCTATATAAATGACTTGTTCACCGTCATTTATTTTGTATTCTGTATTTATATTCGGTTAAATAGCAATAACATTTTTATGTTTATGCTAATAAAACGACGACTTGACTACGCATGTGTTATGTAGACCAAATAAAAATATTTCAATATTTTTGGTTTAAAAATTGTCATTTACGACAACAAAGGGACAAAGTACCAGTTTAATAGTATATTTTCCTTTTTTAAATATAATTTTATTTTCGCGAAACTAACATAACTTTGTTTTAGCCAATAACTAACTATATTTTTTGTCAAAAATGTTATTTTCGCCAAAACCAACCCTATTACCGGATTTTTATCTAAATCTTATTTTCGCGAAAATAATTTTCGCCCAAAATAACCCTAAAGATTATCAAAATCTTTAATTTTCGCGAAAATAACTTTATTTTAGCCCAAAACTGACGACATTGATGTCAAAAAAAATATTTTCGCCAAATTAACAATATTTTCAGATTTTTATCAAAATCTTATTTTCGCGAAAAAAACTATTTTCATAAAAGTAATCGTATTTTAGTAAAAAAATATATGCTATTTTCGCAAAAATAGGCTATTTTCGTATTTTAGTCTTACCCACAATGCGGAAGTCCTGTCTCGGCTGCTCTGACAT
Organism: Mya arenaria; assembly: GCF_026914265.1. Taxonomy (NCBI): domain Eukaryota; kingdom Metazoa; phylum Mollusca; class Bivalvia; order Myida; family Myidae; genus Mya; species Mya arenaria. Next base: position 45,493,069 of record NC_069136.1, read on the forward strand.
AGGAACGTTCTTTGAGTTGTGAACGATTTTGAAACGCCGATTAGGTTAAAAGGACACATAAAGATGTCTTGGGAAGCGTACAGTAAACAAATTAGGGAAAGTGGATTCGTGGCAGGAGGTGTGTACGACCTGACAGGCAACCCGTGGACAGAATTCTGTGACGATGTAAGTAAGGGCATTTCGTGACCGGCTTCTTTTTGAGTTTTGTGAACTGAAATTGATCGTCGTCAACTTGCCTTGGGAATAATATTCTTATTAATGGTCAAAAGTTATAACAACAAACCAGGCGTTTAGATTGCCATTTAACTTAATGTGTTGTTAACCTATCAAGTGATGTTCCAGAATTTTGTCACAGACAAACACTGTACATAACAGGTACCATGAACTTTGACATTATCCCACTTTGACTGTTTAGTGACCATGCCCAACCACTAGTCTAAAATAATAGACGTGTTATACGGGATTCTTCCAATCCCTAACGTCTAAACGGGAATGTGCAAAAAACGGGGGTGTTTTAAAAAATATTGAAATTGTTTTAAGTGAAGTATTTTATGGTTGAAATTGATCATAAAGAGTTATATTCATATTTTACCATGTAAGTGAAATGTTATTTTGCACTAAACAAGCATTTAATGCATTAAAACAAGTTGTTTACCTTTCCAATAAAACGAAAGTTGACTGACACAGACAACAATTATACGAAGGGGAACAACTCGATACAATCGTAATAGCTCGGCCTCCTCCGACAAAGCTTCGAGATAGACCTCGTTATACAATCGTAACAACTCGGTCATGGCCGAAATGTTCCGAGCAATTTAAAACTGTGCCCTAAAGCCTTGCAGGTGCCCTTCATGTATATATCGTTATGTTTTGACAGAATGAAATGAAAAAAAGCCGTCAAACTCATAATTATAAGTTGGATATTTATTTTTTTGTGTACAGAACTAATATAAAATAACATTATCTGGTAATATTTCTTGTTTTTATGATATTTTATAGACGCTATATGCTTTAACCCGGAATCCTGATCGGAACAACTACCCACTTTTGATACTAAACAATTTGTACGTGAAGGATTTGCCATATCAAAAATCTAAAAAAAATCCGTCAACGTACAATTATTTGGACTAGCCCAACCACCTGTATGAAATCTTTCGCCACATAATTTTACTTTTAATTCATTAATTGACACATAATTTTACTTTTAATTCTGGGCAGAGATTTTTCCCATGTGTACATTAAACTCAAGAGTTAGACCCACATTTCCCTCTGCATTTTTTATTTATCAAGGCCAATGGAATGAATTTATTGACTGTTCGGAGTTTGTATTTAAGGCCCTTGGAGGGTGAGGCTGAGTATAAGGTAGAAAAGTGGTAATCAACATGATATTGATTGAATTCCCAACAAAATATTTTGTAAACCATTGGCTAATAAAAAATCCTTAAATCCACTCAACTATTACTATATGTAAATCAAACAAAATATAGTTGTGAAAGTGAGAACAGACAAAATCATTTTCATAACCAGTAAAACGAAAAATAGACCAGTTTCCTCCATATTTCAAGATCACCCCTCGAAAGTTTCTTTTGATTGTCCACCAGTCTCTATTCAAATTTTGTAAGAATCCTCAAGTCCGCGTCATTTTCAATAATCTTTTCGAAAAAAAAACCACAACTGTACATTTTTAACTTTACGTTAGGCCAGCAAGTTCAAATGTTTTCTTGATAAATATATTCTGAGTGGGCATCTTAAGAAACACGTGGCCAGAATAAATCCAGGTTACGGTTCGCAGAGGGACATTCTGACCGGATCGGCACAAGATAACGCAAGTTTTTATGTACAGCTGGTTCTTGTACCCCATTGATAGCCCATGAGGCTTATCGGTTAGTTAAATATAGTTGAACAATATTGTATGTGATGACCTGGAATCAAGTGAAAGTAAATTATTAATAGCCGTCTGGGTCGAGTTTTGTTCAATCACTTTGAGTAAATAATGTGATAATACCCCAATAAGTGCCAAGAGACAATCTAAGTGGACTTCAAAGTTCATAAAAACTGAGTGTAAATATATATCCTGGGGTCGTGTTTTTTATGGCATAATTCTATTATGCCCCCTTCGAAGAAGAGGGGTATATTGCTTTGCACATGTCCGGCGGTAGATTGGTCTGTTGGTCTGTCGGTAGACCAAAGCTTGTCCGAGTGATAACTCAACAATTCCTGGACTTTTGGTCATTAAAATTGACATGAAGGTTGGGCCTTACCAGTAGATGACCCCTATTGATTTTAGGGCTCATCGGGTCAAAGGTCAAGGTCGCAGTGACCTTTAATGATAAAGAATTTTAAAACTTGTCCGAGTGATTACTCAACAATGCCTAGACCCATGGTCATCAAACTTGATATGGAAATTGGGCCTGACCAGTAGATGACCCCTATCGTTTTTTGGGGTCATCGGGCCAAAGGTGAAGGTCACAGTGACCTTGATTGGTTAAAGGTTGTCCGAGTGATAACTCGATAATGCCTGCACCCATGGCCCTCAAACTTTAGTTGGAGGTTGGGCCTGACCATAAGATGACCCCTAATGATTTTAAGGTAATTTGGCCAAAGGTCAAGGTCACAGTGACCTTCAATGATAAAAGGTTGTCCGAGTGATAATCAACAATGCCTGCACCCATGGCCCTCAAACCTGACTTGGAGGTTGGGCCTGACCAGTAGATGACCCCTATTAAATTCAGGGGTCAAAGGTCAAGGTCACAGTGACCTTGAACGCGAAAATTTGTTCGAGTGATAACTCAACAATGCTTGCACCCATGGCTCTCAAACTTGACCTTGGGTTGTGTCTGACCTGTAGATGACCCCTTATGATTTTAGGGGTCATTGGGTCAAAGGTCAAGGTCACAGCGACCTAGAACGAAAAAAGCTTGTCCACATAATCCTGACAACATGGCACTCAGGGGGGGCATAATCATTAATGTTTGACAAACATTTCTGTTTATAATTTTTTATTTTTTTTTCAGCCGAAGTATAAGTTCAATGGGCCTCAAAATGTTCCAAAGATATTAAAGGCCATAAAGGAGACTGCTTCCTGTGGAGAACAGATCTATGTCAATGATATGAAGCACATGATATTAACAACAGACGACGATAAAATTGGAGAGCTAACCGGCAAACATGAAGGGAAATCTTCATTAATTGCCATGCGCTGTGTACAGTGTAAGTAGATATTTTTTTATTTATGTATATTTGAGTGATAATCAAATTTGAGCTCTTTTTTCATAAAGAAAGTGGAGGTACATGTATTGTAAGTAACAGTCAGTAACAGCCTTAAAGTGTCAGTGTCTGCATGCAAAACCTTCACCAAAGACAAAAGTAATCAAACATTCAAGACATTCAAATTGAACTTGGAAACACATGTCAGATACAATAGTAAACACAGGTATAGCAAGGCCCATTTCTATAACTTAGTGATTATCAATTTATTCTTATTTCGACTGAAAAAGGCAGATAAGCGTTGGCGAACGCTCCGCATTGGTAAAGGGTTAATAGTGTTATTTTTATTTTGAAATGACATATGATGTTTTATAAATACCAGCTTAGTTTTTATTATGCCCCCCCTTCAAAGAAGAGGGGTATATTGCTTTGCACATGTCGGTCGGTAGGTAGGTCGGTCGGTACATCCGTCCGTCGGTAGACCAAAGCTTGTCCGATTGATAACTCAACAATTCCTGGACGTATGGTAATCAAACTTGACATGACGGTTGATCCTGACTAGTAGATGACTCCTATTGATTAAGGGGTCATCTGATCAAAGGTCAAGGTCACTGACCTTGAATGAAAACAGGTTGTCAGAGTGATAAATGGACAATGCCTGCACCCATGGCCCTCAAACTTGACTTGGAGGTTGGGTCTGATGAGTAGATGACCCCTATTGATTTTAGGGGTCATCGGGTCAAGGGTCATGGTCACAGTGACTTTGAAGGCACACTCCACAATTTCTGGACCGATGGTCACCAAACTTGACATCAAAGTTGGGCCTGACTAGTTGATGACCCCTACTGATTTTGGGGGTCAGTGGGCCAAAGGTCAAGGTCAGAGTGACCTTTAACGCGAAAAAGTTAACAAAGCTTCTCCTAGTGATATCTCAACAATGCCTGGACCAATGGACCTCAAACTTACTTGGCGCTTGGGCCTGACCTGTAGTTGACCCCTTTTTATTTTAGGGGTCATTGGGTCAATGGTCAAGGTCACAGTGACCTTGAACACAAAAAGCTTGCCTGTGTGATAACTTGACAATGCCTGCACACATGGCCCTAAATGTTTGGCAAACATCTCTTGTTTAAGGAATGATTTGCATGAATGATGTCATTATCGGGGTATGAACGCAGTTGGGCTTGTTGAAGTGTGTGCAGTCCGAAAGGACTCCATGCATACTTAAACAAGTGTTTATATCTATGATAATGCCATCAATCATGCACTTTATTACTTTTATTTACACCAAAAGTTCATTTTTTCTTTTCAGAATTGTTAAAAAATATTTTATTTCATGGTTAACCAAAAGTTCATTTTTTCTTTTCAGAATTGTTAAAAAATATTTTATTTCATGATTTAACCGGAAACAGTTTATCATATTATGTAACAATAACGCGGCAAAAAAATAATCACTTTTAAGCAATGATTTGCGTTGAAATTTATTTGCGTTTATTTAAGGAATGGAAGTTGAGGTGTAAATATTATTGCTTTAATAAATAAGATTATTTGCTATGTTACAATAAAATTATGGAAACTACAGGAACAATCCCAGTAGCAAAACATTGAACAAAGATCTGTTTGGAAGCATAAGGATCAGGGCCAAACAACACAAAAATCATACAATGCTAAAGAACAGCAATCCTTACAGAACAATAAAAAAATAATTATTTATAAACGTTTGGATAACAAGACCTCGTATGGTCAGCAAAATTTAAGTAATAACTCGCTTGGGGTTTAAACCAGTTGACAAGCACTTGACCTCACTCTTGTCTCCATATTTATCGATACATGCAAAAATAAACATATTTATGGTTAGTCTCAAGTTACAACCATTTTGGATGATGGGCGTGTAAGAGACTTTAGATGACTCCTGACAGGCAAGATTTATACAGACTCTGTGAGAATGTCATTGGGGGAAAAAGTTGCTAAACTTATAGCTATATGGCTGAATATATTTGTCAAAAGTGGAAGTTAAAGCTGCACTCTCACAGATATACCGTTTTTACAATGTTTTTTATCTTTTGTCTTGGAAAGAGCAAATTTTTTGCATAAATATCTGCAAACCAATGATAAAAGATTGCTGACAAAAGACCAGATCGTAGATTTTCATATTTCCATTAAAAAAAATGTTTTATGGCTTAAACCGTTACTAATGGTTTAAGAAAAATGCATCAATTTTTGAACTTATTAAAATCTGCGATCTGTATTTTTTTGTCAGCAGTAATGTATAACTGCTTGCCATGGATTTTTGCAAAAATTGGCTTTTTTTCAAGACAAAAATAAAAAAAGTTGTCAAAATGTTCAATCTGTGGGCTGCAGCTTTAAATTATGAAGTACTTTTCAGGTGTGGTCATTGGCATTGGTGGGGAGCAGACAGAGCCCAGAAATCTTAAAGAGAAGCTCTTAAAAGTTGCAGATTACCTTGCAACCAGCGGATATTAGTATTAAAGGTAGGTTTATACAAGTTGGTTGATGTTTTGCTATTTAACTTTTCTACTGAGGTCTATTCTGTCCTCTTTTGTTCATCATGTTGTTGTTTATACTCTTTTTTAGCTTACCAGAGCACGAAGTGCTCAAGGTGAGCTTTTGTGATAGGTCTTTGTCCATCGTCTGTCCGTCAGTCCCTCCGTCAACAATTGCTTAAAAAAAATCTCCTCTAAACTACCTGGCCAAATTCAATGAAACTTCACAGGAAGCTTCCTTGGGTGACCCTCTACAAAAATACAAGGGGTCACGATTGATTAACAACAACAAAATGGTCGACTTCCTGTTTTGCTTTAGAAAACATCTTTTCTGAAACTACCACTCCAAATTCAATGAAACTTTACAGGAAGCTTCCTTGGGTGACCCTCTACAAAATACAAAAGGGGTCACCATTGATCAACAACAACAATAACAGCAACAACAACAAAATGGCTGACTTTCTGTTTTGCTTTAAAAACCATCTCTGAAACTACCACTCCAAATTCAATGAAACTTTACAGGAAGCTTCCTTGGGTGACCCTCTACAAAAATACAACAAGGGGTCACGATTGAACAACAACAACAACAACAACAAAATGGCAAACTTTCTGTTTTGCTGTAAAAAACCATATCTCTAAAACTACTAGTGAAGTCCAAATTCAATGAAACTTTACAGGAAGCTTCCTTGGTCAACCTTCTACAAAAAGGGGTCACAATTGATCAACATCAACAACATTCTGACAAACTTTCTGTTTTGCTTTAAAAAACATCTCCTCTGAAACAACCAGGCCAAATTCAATGAAACTTGACAGGTAGCTTCATTGCATGATCCTTTACAAATATAAAACAAGGCATCATCAGGTAAAGATATGTTTAAATTGCAACATTTTTATTAATGCTTTATCACAGAGTTGTGGCCCTTAGATGAGTGTTTAAGGGCCATCATGGCCCTCTTGTTTAGAAATGTCAATGTATTGTCAAAGCGCTGGTAACTTCTATGGTTCAACAACTTTCAACTTTGGTCACAAATGAATAAAACATCGAAGATGTTCACATGAAACTTGGTACAGATGTTAAAGTTGACAAAACAGATATTTGTAGCAAGGTGTATCACTCAAACTAAACTAGGAGTTATTCCCCTTATCAAGCAACAAAAGCTTCCATTTCAGCGATTTATTTCTTAAAGAGTGAAAGCAATGTCTAAGGTTGTGAGAAATCGAAGGGATTCCTTTCGTTTCCACTAATTTAACTTTCTGGTTGACCTCCTAAAATGAACATCAGTAGCGGTTCCTACCCAGGAAACAGAATCAAAACGTGATTCTTGAATCTTCCAGCCTTAGTCACAATTGAGTCAGTGCTCCAGCCAGGATTTGAAATGGGCAGGGTGCTAGGTCTGAAAGGGCATTTCGATGCGCATTGAATGAGCCTAACGGGGCACTTGCAAGGGCCATTGTTCAATCCATTTTGTGTATGTGTTGTAACTGCTTTTAATACTATATACTATAATATCTTTACTTGAGTGTCAAAGTGATGTATATTTATTATTTTCATACTTCTTTTTGAAAATTTACTCTTGTAAAAAGGGCGGAGCAGGGTGTAGTATAAGGTCAGAAAGGTGCTGGAAAATGGCAGTTTATAGTGCCCAACCCTTGTTTAGGCCTAGCTGAAGCACTGAATGAGCTTTGATAAATAAGTACAATCCCACATATTTATTCTATAAGTTTCGATACTTCAATGAAGTTCTTTATATAAATGTACTCTTTCTTTCATCTTTCAGGTTGTGACATATAGACCAGTTTACCAATTAAATCTCCAGTTCTATGCATTTAACATCATCAGCTTGTGTTTGGGTCCTTGCCAGCTACAAAAGTGCATTTCATTTGTGAATTAAAGTGCCAAATTGGATTTTGTGATAATTTTGAAATGGCATTATGCCTGAAGACAGTTTTATTATTTACACATGGTGAAAGAATAGTTTTGCTTTTGGAGAGCTCTGCATTACTGATGTAACTTTAATTATCTTGTGTAGAGTTATGTCTGCCTTGCGTTGACCCTTTTTTTGTGTTGTCTGCATATTTTTCTTTCATATATTGTCAATTTATTTTCTTTTTTGCGGTGCGTGAGAACCAGGGGTCGTATTCATAAAGAATATTAGCGAAAAAAATTCTACCTAGTGGAAAGTTTCCTTATTTCTAAGTTGAATTTAAAGAAAATTAACAATGTTTGTACATCAAAAATATGAAAATAAACAATAAACATTTTAACCAATACATGAATGATTTTGATGAAATTAGAGAGTATTTTGAATATTCGTTATGAAAAATAGCGATTTGTTCATTCAGTTGAAAATATTCTCTAAATTGCTTTTAAAATGAATACATCCCTGGTATTAAACCAAAATCAAAAATTTTAGTAAGAATTTCTAAAACTGTAATGGTTGATAATGTATGAAATATCTGTATTTGTTTTAAGTTTGTTTAGAACTACTAATTAGGCCTAAAAAAAATAATTGTTTGGTTAGGGTTACATCCTTAAAAAAAATAGGTAGGGTAGGTAGGCTTTTTATTTTTTTTTATTTTTTTTTTTTAGTAGGTTTTATATAAGAAAATAATTTTCATCATTGGAGAATGGTGTTAAAGCTATCTTCTGTAGAAGCATTTAAGGTTTAAACTTAATATTAAAAAGCAATTTAAAAAAAAACGAGATTTTTTTTTGTTTTTGTTTTTTTTTTTTAATTTTTCTTTTGACTATAAAAACAGTAGGGTCGGCGCCTATTCCGTAGGTAGGGTCGGGTAACCCGAACCAAATGTATTTTTTTTTAGGCCTTAATAGATACATTCTCATGATTTTCTTATTATATTAACCTTCTAATGTACAATATAGGATTGAACCAATATCAAAATATTACTTTGATTGTTAGACTAGAATATGTCTGTTTCTTTATTAAAAGTTTGCACATCAACAGAATCAGAATAAGGATGTTTAAATGAATCAGAATGATAAACTTGTAATAATACCATAAACTGATTTAACTCCATCGATTTTTTTTTTACTGAGTTCAATTTTAATGCTATGAACATTTAAGATCTAATGGATTATGTATCTCAACAGTATTGTTTTGCTTTATAAGTCAATTTTTGATCATTTTTGTCAAACTTTGACCCCATTTTCAGTATTCAGTTGTGTTTGTTGGTAATTTTTGCCCAAATATAACTACATTTTACACTTGAGGTTGTGTACATGTATTAAAATAACTAATCCAGTATACATTTCTATTTCCATAGTTTATTTCATATTTCATTTTCCATGTTAAGAATGCCATACCAAAGTTCCAGTGATTACAAGACTATGTTTCTTTATTATTATTTGATGAAGTGTATCCATTGAACATTTAGTTTATACACATGCTCAACAGTTGGTAGAACAGCCATTATGTGCTAGCAAGAGTTTATGTTTGTGTTGGTAGAACAGTCATCATGTGCTAGCAAGAGTTTATGTTGGTAGAACAGCAACCATGTGTTAGCAATAGTTTATGTTTGTGTTGGTAGAACAGTCATCATGTGCTAGAAATAGTTTATGCTTGTGTTGGTAGAACAGCCACCATGTGCTAGCAATAGTTTATGTTTGTGTTGGTAGAACAGCCATCATGTGCTAGCAATAGTTTATGTTGGTAGAACAGCAACCATGTGTTAGCAATAGTTTATGTTTGTGTTGGTAGAACAGTCATCATGTGCTAGCAATAGTTTATGTTGGTAGAACAGCAACCATGTGGTAGCAATAGTTTATGTTTGTGTTGGTAGAACAGTCATCATGTGCTAGCAATAGTTTATGCTTGTGTTGGTAGAACAGCCACCATGTGCTAGCAATAGTTTGTGTTGGTAGAACAGCCACCATGTGCTAGCAATAGTTTGTTTGTGTTGGTAGAACAGCCACCATGTGCTAGCAATAGTTTATGTTTGTGTTGGTAGAACAGCAGTCATCATGTTCTAGCAAGGGTTTATGTTTGTGTTGGTAGAACATCCACCATGTGCTAGCAATAGTTTATGTTTGTGTTGGTAGAACAGCCCTCATGTGCTAGCAAGATTTATGTTTGTGTTGGTACTGAACAGCCACCATGTGCTAGCAAGAGTTTATGTCTGTGCGTTTATCTATGAGGTTTGGTGCAATTCATATAGCATTTAGTTAAATAAAACAGGTTTGAGTTCATGGTCATTGTTTTAACATTATTTAGTTTGACATTGCATCAAATTAATTGCCCTGCAACTTTTCTGCTTTGTGTCATTTCTTATTTGGTTTGATGTGTAGCTGGAATTATGATCATGCATATATTACAAAACGCAAATATATGTAAAATAAAATTTTGAAGTACGTTTGAAGAAGATAATTGGTTTCTTGTAATATTCTTAACATCTTAAGCCTCAGAATCTTTTAAAATGGCACAAAGTTTTCTCACATTTAAGTAACTTATTTTGTTTAACTGTCATGAGAAGAAAAGACTGACAACTTAAGTGATTTGTTATTGATATGTTAAAATCGGCTGATGCTTGTAGTGGTCTTCGTTTCACAATCCTGCCTATCCTGCTTTTTATGATGTAAAAACTAAAAAAAGTATGAATCTGTAACAACACTTTTTGACTAGGATGGGTTTTATTTCTCAATGAACACATATTGACAAATAATGTTAATGGCTGAACTTTTCTTTACAAGGAGGTGGTGTTTGAATGAAACCATGTGTTTCCATGTGTGCTATTATGCTGTAGATTTCAACTGTAGTATTCATTCCATGTTTAATACCAATAAAAATAAAACCTAAATTTGTTGTTTTAAGCTTAACTGCTTTTCGAAGAAAGAGTGGAGCTAGAACTGTATAATTGGCATAGCCTTTGTGTGTTTGTCATGCAAAACTTTGCATTTATCTGTATCCAACAACTAAAAAGCTGCTGTAAGAGGTCCAACCCACAAATAAATTTGTTCTGACCATACAGTTAAATTTTGAAGCCATTCCACCCCCATATAATTTGATGCCATTCCACCCATACAATTTGATGCCATTCCACCCCCATATAATTTGATGCCATTCCACCCATACAATTTGATGCCATTCCACCCCCATACAATTTGATGCCATTCCACCCCCATATAATTTGATGCCATTCCACCCATACAATTTGATGCCATACCACCCATACAATTTGATGCCATTCCGCCCCCATATAATTTGATGCCTTTCCACCCATATAATTTGATGCCATTCCACCCCCCATATAATTTGATGCCATTCCACACCCATATAATTTTGTGCCATTCCACTCCCATATAATTTTGATGCCATTCCACTCCCATATAATTTGATGCCATTCCACCTCCATATAATTTTGATGCCATTCGATCCACTCCCATATAGTTTGCTGTCATTCCACCCTCATATAATTTGATGCCATTCCACTCTCATATAATTTTGATGCCATTCCGCTCCCATATAATTTGATGCCATTCCAACCCCATATAATTTTGCTGACATTCCACCCCCATATAAGTTTATAGCCATTTCACCCCCTTATATTTTTCAAACATAAATAAGGTTATTTGCTTGTTGATTATTATGTAGTAAAATGGATGACCAAAAGTACATCACACTGTAGATATTAGTTTGTATATGCCCTTACACAGGCATAGAACAATCGAAAATTCATATACATGTATTATATATGATGTATATGTGGGTCTGATTTCTTACTTCACCTGGCAGCTGGAGGGCTGAAACATTTTCGGCCATGGGTTTATGGGGCGCTCTTGGGGTCAAAAGCGCACTGCTGTAGAAGAAAAAATGGCTTTTAGAAGCTCTTTTGAGGGCTCTCCTGACTTTAAATTGAAGCAAACTTGAATATTAACTTAAACAACTGAAAGCAAGCAAATATTTTTTTCTGGTTCAAAAATAAAATAAAAAATAAATATATATATTTTTTTTTTTTTTTTGGGGGGGGGGTCTCTTGGGCAGTTAGATCCGCTGAATTCCGCGGACAAATCACATCCCTGTACTTTGACTGTTACCATGACCTAATGACCTGGAAGCAACGGGATATCTCCTAGTTAGGGGCTACCTACCACTGAATTGTCATGGTCCTAATCAAACTGTTTTAAAGAAATTCTGCAAAATAAAGTTTTCATAAGACTGTTGACTGCAACATTGACCTACTGACCTAAAAACCAACTGGTGCAAGAAATTGGGGTAGAATGGGAAACTGTAAACAAAACCACAATATGTTATTCCTTTTGGCACAGTCAGTTGCAATGTGTTCATTATTTAGATTAGTTTATAAGATACTCATAAACACTAGTCCTTGATCGCCCTGGCAGTGATAAAATGGAAGTAAAGTAAAACTGTCGTTTGAACAAGAGGTCGAGAACCGGCAGTCCCTCGAGGTCGGCGCTTGGTCCCAAACATTTTTCCTTCTATTTTCATATTAAGTATACCTACGCTGCATTGAAACCTAAATATATCGAGGAGTCGAGCAATATAGTCAGTCCCAAGTACGCAAATCATGCACAAAACCTTATGGCTCCCTCAAGGTCATAATTTCACACTTTTTTCTGAACCCGTGTTACAAAATAAACAAATAATTGCTAGGTGTTAAAAATTTCGCAAGTTGTAAAAATTGCAATGACAGTTGAAAGGCAATTTGATAAGGTGTGAAAAACCGTTTATCACTGTTTATGCATGACCGATAGTAGTTGATAAGCGCATTTGAGAAGATAATTATGAGAAGTGACGAGAAGTTAATTGTGAGAAATGTAAATAAGTAATAAAAATATAATAAACACTGCCATGTCGATCCAACATCGGGACCTCTGAAAAGAATTCCTTCTTGTCACTTTGCTTTGCAATATGGCAATTTTGTTAAATAATAAACATTTCTATTATATTCATTTATTGATATTTCTTTTACATTTTATATTTAGTATACATTTAGTATACGACAGCTTTTGAACATATGAGTGATTTCCACAACACAACACATAATCGGTGTCTTAGTTAACAGACGACTTCAAACTTAAAATACACTGAAAGATATTTTATAACAGACTGGAGAATTGAAATTCGGTTTGCTCAAAACATTGGTTCCCTTGAGGTTTTGCCTCGGTCCCCGGCATCCTCGAGTGATCATTGTCTTAATGTTTGTTCCAATTAATTTCAAAACACACTCAACATAGCAACCCAAACGAATAAAGTATCACAAAATTAAGAATGATCGTACCGCATGATTACTTTTTTGAATCAATCTTTAGGTGTAGGAGTAATAAATTTCAACAGTTTTATTCTTTTTGTCAGTTCAAACATAGTTTATTTGACGTTGCACATATTTATTTTTTCTCTGTAAGACTGACATTATATCTAATGGAAACTTTTAATCTTATGACCCTTTGTTGTGTGCATGTTGAAAAGATGGCCCCTATATTATTCTTTAACAATAACAAAACAAAAGATGCATTATATATTTTAATGTCAAAAATTCATCAAGCACAATAATGGTATTATCAATGTCAGACAACATTGTTACAATGGCATGATCAGTGTCAGACAACAATGGCATAATCAGTGTCAGACAAAAATGGCATGATTATTGTCAGACAACAATGGCATGATTAGTGTCAGACAGCAATGGCATGATCAGTGTCAGGCAACAATGGCATGATCAGTGTCAGACAACAATGGCATGATCAGTGTCAGACAGCAATGGCATGATCAGTGTCAGACAGCAATGGCATGATCAGTGTCAGACAGCAATGGCATGATCAGTGTCAGACAGCAATGGCATGATCAGTGTCAGACAACAATGGCATGATCAGTGTCAGACAGCAATGACATTATCAATATCACACAACAATGCTAAAGTCGATGTAAGTCAACAATGGCATGATCAGTGTGGCATGATCAGTGTCAGACAACAATGGCATTATCAGTGTCTGACAACAAATGTCATGACCATAAATAATCATGAAATAAAAAATAACTTAAAACATTGGTAATGTATTCATTTTAGAAATATTCACATGATTTTTTTCTTATTTAGAGCTTAATATCATTATAATGTATTTTGGCCACTTCTGTATGACTATAAATATGAAGCAAAATAGCTAAGACACTGGGTTTGAATGATACTTTCAAATTATTGATCCTTATTGATAATCACTGATGAACACTTCAAAGTTCTGTCCATGTTTGATACAATTTTCTCTTCTTACAACATGACTGGACAATTGCTGAGCTTCACAAACCACACGTAAATACAAATACATATTTAACAACATGTCCTGTTGCCCAGCAACAAATGACCCGCACAGACCCTGCACTCTGTCCTTTCACCTTGACCCCTATTACCAAGGTCAAGGTCATTTATCCTCCTTGTAATGTCGGTACTCAGGTTTGAGTTCCCACATATTTTTGTGTGGTGCTTTCATGTTGTATGTACATAGCTCCTTCAAGATCTCCTTCAAGTAGGTCTGAAAAATACAAAACAATGTATGAAATGAAAGAAGGTCAATTCCTGTGGATTAATTATATGTGCATCATTGGGCCAATTGTTCAGAACATAATAATAATGTTAACAATGTTGTTAATTGGACTTTTGTTAACTTTCAAGTCTTTAATACTTTCAAAGTTTCATGGACACAAATAAGAACTGCAGTACTTTTCACAAACATTGAGACAGTTGATTCAGCAATGCTATTTTATATCAACATATAATTGAATATTATCCCTTTAAAAGTTAACAAAGATGTTGTTAACAATGATGCTGTTAATAACGTTGTGCATCGTTGTTAACTTTAACAAAGTTCTTAACAATCAGACCATTTTTCCATCCAAAATAATAGTTGTTTGTTTGTTTTTGCTGTTCTGAACCACTTGCTTGCCAAATTAATTGCTTGGTAAAGCTAAATGATTCAAAATCTAGTCAGTGATCCCGTTGGCAGAGACATGAGGGTAAACACTATTGATACCGTTGGCACAGAGACATGAGGGTCAACACTAATGATCCCGCTGGCAGAGACATGAGGGTCAACACTAATGATCCCGCTGGCAGAGACATGAGGGTCAACACTAATGATCCCGCTGGCAGAGACATGAGGGTCATCACTAATGATCCCGCTGGCAGAGACATGAGGGTCAACACTAATGATCCCGCTGGCAGAGACATGAGGGTCAACACTTATGATCCCGCTGGCAGAGACATGAGGGTCAACACTTATGATCCCGCTGGCAGAGACATGAGGGTCAACACTTATGATCCCGCTGGCAGAGACATGAGGGTCAACACTAATGATCCCGCTGGCAGAGACATGCGGGTCAACACTAATGATCCCGCTGGCAGAGACATGAGGGTCAACACTAATGATCCCGCTGGCAGAGACATGAGGGTCAACACTAATGATCCCGCTGGCAGAGACATGAGGGTCAACACTAATGAAGGATAAAACAAACAACCGGTATGGGCAGTTGACATACCTACATAGGTAGGAACTCCACCATTCTAAACTGTTTGCCATATATGTAACATTAAAGCTGCTCTCTCACAGATTGAACTTTTTGACAACATTTGTATTTTTTGTCTTGGAATGAGCCAATTTTTGTGATTTTTATATTTAAGTTTAAAAATTGATGTTATATGCATTTTTCTTCAACCATTAGTAAAGGTTTAAGCCATAAAACATAATTTTTGAATGGAAATATGAAAATCTGCGATCTGATCTTTGGCAGCAATCTTTTATCGGTGGTTTGCAGATATTTAGGCAAAAATTTGCTCTTTCCTAGAAAAAGAATAAAAAAATTGTAAAAACGGTTTATCTGTGAGAGTGCAGCTTTAAGATCATAATGACCAAATTCATCATGGTATTCTGAGAAATGATGATGAGGATGTTATCACAATGAACATTTCTTGATTTTAAACCAGACACATACTGTAGTTGCGAAGAACAATACGAGGATTGAGTGCCAGAAGGCGCTAAGTATCATTTAAATAAAGAACAGATATAACTAATTCTCTTTCGCCCTTCAAATTAGATTGTGTCCTGGTGCAGACCAAACATTTCAAATCAATAAAGTTACAGCCAGACATTGAGCAGATACATATTGTATGTTGCAAGGATGATAACTGATTAATCCATAGTTGAACAACTTTTAATCAGGAAAAGTGCTTGCCTTTCACATTTGCATTTTATCTGCACCATATACATAGAACACCCATTAGCTAGCCGGCAAAAACAAAGTATATTTAACTTCAGGAGTGATAACATGGGTTCTAAGAGATCGGAGATAAAGAACGAAAATAGAACCTCTTCACTTTCACCTCCCGGAATAGAATATTAAGAATACTTAGTACTGGTACAGACCGAACAGTGGCTCAGAACCACACAAATCACTGTACAGTACAGACTGAACAGCGGCTCAGAACCACACAGATCACTGTATGGTACAGACTGAATGGTGGCTTAGAACCACACAGATCACTGTACAGTATAGACCAAACAGTGGCTTAGAACCACACAGATCACTGTACGGTACAGACCGAACAGTGGCTCAGAACCACACAGATCACTGTACAGTACAGACCGAACAGTGGCTCAGAACCACACAGATCACTGTATGGTACAGACTGAACAGTGGCTCAGAACCACACAGATCACTACAGTACAGACCAAACAGCGGCTCAGAACCACACAGATCACTGTACGGTACAGACCCAACAGCGGCTCAGAACCACACAGATCACTGTGCAGTACAGACCGAACAGCGGCTCAGAACCACACAGATCACTGTACAGTACAGACCGAACAGCGGCTCAGAACCACACAGATCACTGTACAGTACAGACCAAACAGCAGCTCAGAACCACACAGATCACTGTACAGTACAGACTGAACAGCAGCTCAGAACCACACAGATCACTGGACAGACTGAACAGCGGCTCAGAACCACACAGATCACTGTACGGTACAGACCAAACAGTGGCTTAGAACCACACAAATCACTGTACAGTACAGACTGAACACCGGCTTAGAACCACACAGATCACTGTATAGTACACACCGAACAGTGGCTCAGAATTGCTTTTTATCCCAATGAGTTCATATAGGAAGTTAACAAGAAGTGGGCAAGTGATAAGACAAGGCAATATTGCCTCTTTCTTTTGAACAAGAAGTTAATACCATTATCTGCACTTTCAAATTTCATTTAACATGCGTTTAACTAGGTGAACAATATATTTACACAAGCTTAAATCATGCCTCATTTGTTCCAAGTTTTGTTTGATTAAAGACTAGCACCTCTCCATTTAACCCAGATAAATGACATGTGAATTGACAGATAAGTAACAGTCAACTCAGCAGAAAATTATATTTAAAAAAGCATTTATGGACTACATTGAAATGGTTCTGGATCAAATACAAACAAACATCAATCAAAGGTAAAATTCTCCATGTATTAAACTGAAGAGTACTTAAAACCAACCCTAAAGCCCATGAGGCAATATTTTCCCCAAAATAACATGAATGTTTCCAGGAGAGAAGTCAGTTCTGGACAGTATCATTTCAAATCCCTATAATCTATAGTAATTGGCAATTATTGGCCGCCTGATTCACTAGATTGAACATCTGGGCTGCATTACTTTCAAGCCCCAAATCCTATGCAATGACACAGTCGTATATCACAGAGCCCCGCAAGGGTTCATAGAAAAAGTGCATCTTTTTCATTGAATCACTCTATTTTAATTTAGCATTATTTTGATTCAGGTTTTTGCTCTAAGGTAAAGAGCAATATACTGGTTATCTTAAACTAGAAGATTGCAAGTCTGATGTGTTGCCTGACAAATTACTGTCGGCATTATAGCTGTAAGATTGGCATTTTATTCATTTATAGTAGGGATGGAAGCGAATATCCGAGTATCCGGATATCACGCATGTATTCGGATACCAAAATGGGTATTCGAATATTCGTTAAGAATTAAAATTTCAATGAAATAACTTAGCAGAGACATAGCAATTGTTATAAAACTTTTCAGATGAAATATTTCAGGTGAACAACAGTGTCTGTCGCGAAGCGGGTATGTGTCACAAATTGTCTGCTAATTGGGTGTTTGCACAAGGCGTGATATTGTGTCCTTGTGCAGCACCATGTGAAGTTCTATGACATTGTTTACAATAACAAGTGTTGTTTTTATGATCTCAGATGTGCTTAATTGACACTAATTGGCACTAGTTGATATTAAACGGATTGATCATTAATCCGTAGGAATAGATCGTCCAATCACAAGATAAGGGTCGTGCAATCAAAGCTATTAATGACCAATAATATTTTTGATGAATATGCATGAAGAAATTATTGCTATCTGAACAATAAATACAAAACATTTTGTCTTCTTATCCTTTCCGCAATTATATCCTTCATTACAAAACACCGCAGAAATTGTAGGTATTGCATAAAATCAAACAATGTAATGAAATAAAATTGACTATCAAATAATCATTTAACATGAAACCTGCTGATAAATAACAAACTCGAAAGCACGTGGCAGTAACAAAGCAACCACCGCGGCCGAAGTGACTATCAAATTCGCGAGGTGTTTAAGTGGTATTCATCATGAGTTTTATGACGTAAAATGAGTTGTTTAGCTTTGATTATAACATTATAAATTATTAAGACTGAGAAAGAATGAATGAAAACGCGAAAGTGCCATATGACGAATTATAAATTAAGTGGACAATTATGTCAAATAACAGAAGGTGGGTGACATATAATAGGAAATTTACTTATTATGAAAACAATGTGATACGAGTATCCGGATAGTATTCGAATACTTGATACGAATATCCGGATACCGATTTGGTATCCGGTTTCCATCCCTAATTTATAGACAATGATGTTGCCATTTTACCCTCAAGTGTAGGTGGCATTTGAACTGAAGGTAACAACTTTAATCCCGACAAAAATTAACAACGCAAAGTAACAAAGGGCAATAACTAAGCAAGATTTACGGATCTTGTTTAGTGCACTTGCCCTCAATGAAATCGATCTTTAACTATTAAGTTTCAGGTTGATACCTCTTATTGTTTACGATATATGTCCCTGACAAAATTTAAGCTTGAAAATTAACTAAGGGCAATAACTCTAAACATATACATGCAAGAGTTACTGTTCTTGTGCACTGCACTTGCCCTCACAATGAGATCTATCTAGCTATGAAGTTTCAATATGATGCCTCTTATATTCTTCAATATATGCCCCGGACAAAACTTTAAGCATGAAAATTAACAAAGTACTCTTAAACTAAGAAAACAAAAGTTACTGTTATTGTGCACTGCACTTGCCTGCCATGAGATCTATCTACATATGAAGTTTCAAGTTGATAATTCTTAATATTCTACATGATATGCCCCGGACAAAACTTTAAGCATGAAAATTAACAAAGGGCAATAACTATAAAAATATGGAAGCAAGAGTAACATATCTACATATGAAATTTCAAGTTGATACCATCAAGATTTATAGTTTACAAGATATTCCCCAGACAATCTTGTGCACTGCACTTGCCCTTAAAGAGATCTATCTAGCTATGAAGTTTCAAGCTGATACCTCTTATATTCTTTAAGATATGCCCCGGACAAACTGTAAGCATGAAAATTAACAAAGGGCAATTACTCTAAAACTATAGAAAGCAAAAGTTACTGTTATTCTGCACTGCACTTGCCCTCCATGAGATCTATCTACATATGAAGTTTCAAGTTAATAACTCTTATATTCTACAAGATATGCCCCGGACAAAACTTGAAGCATGAAAATTAACAAAGGGCAATAACTATGAAAATAGGGAAGCAAGAGTTACTGTTCTTGTGCACTGCACTTAAATTGCCCTCCATGAGATCTATCTACATATAAAATTTCAAGTTGATACCATTAATAGTTTACCAGAATTGCCCTGGACAAGTGAAAACAGGACGCGACCGCTGTCCCTGTCGCCGACAAAAGTAACCCCCATAATTGTTGCATAGTTAGGCGACAAAAAAATGATATTTTTTTAACTTCATCAATATTAGTGTATGGAGGGCAACCTGGATTCTGTAGTATTTAAACATCTCACCCAATGCAATACAATAATTCATTTAAAGCATGAATTGATTAATAAATTCATTTCTACTGCCATCATAATTATTTTCCAAGCACATTATATAAACAAAAGCTTTTAAGAATGAATGTTTGAAGAGGCTTGAAAATTAATCTTCTACTTGAAAATGACTTAATAATCAATGTACATTAGATCATAGAATCAAATATATTTTATCATGAAAATGCAGAAAAATGGGGATTAGGTATCAGTAATTTTAGATAAACAAGATATATATTCTTGGAATGTTGACATGAAGCTCAAAAAATCTATCATTCCAAATTGCCTGATGTAATCTAATGATGTCTCAAAGAGCCATTATCTTACAAGTCATAAACATTCATGTCATGAATCTGAGTGCATTATAGTGTTGTGTATACCACATTATAAACTGTGTCATAAATGCTACATGTTGAAAGGCAATATTTTGACTTTAAACAAAGATGACTTCACTATTTCTTCACCATTTTAAATGAAACATAGCGCAGTCTACGCTGCTTAGGGAGCCTGCCTTTGGTCTTTTACCACAGTTTGACTAAGAGTTTAGTTTTTTAAAACACTTCGACAAACCTTTTCACAATACGCCCGTCTGCAGGAGCACTGTCAAAACATTATTTTGGAAACAGGTTTGTCAAAGTGTTTGATGAAACTAATGTCCTTGGTAGAGTTGTAAAAGAATAATTATTTTGATTTAAGTTTTCATTTTAAGCAAAATGTTGCCTTCTAACGTAGCATATGTAATTTATTTATATAATTCCACACACTGCATAAATTTGACATGAAAAGTGAAATACAAGCTGAACAGTGCCACAGTGCAAACACATCGCTTTAGTAACTGTTATTGTTATTCAGTTAAAATGGGGAATAACTTTTACTTTATTATTATATATCATATTAATTGTCTTCAATTTCAGGTTTTATATTTTCAGATTTTAATGCCTGAATAAAGCAATTAATAATGTGAAGTTCACTAAGAATCTAAGTCAAGTTTTCCTACTTTGAAAAAAGCAGCAACTCTCACATCAAAGAAAGTATATCTGAGGTAAAGAAAACATTAAGACATTCTAAATCTAGCTTAAATCAATAACGGAAAGGCTTATCTACAAATGGGAAACAACTTCTAACAGGAAACATATGGCGGAAACTGCTAGGAATGAATTTCTCGGAAAACTTTAGACAGATAAGGAGATTACCACAATCAGCCCATTTAAACACCCTCAAAATATATCGGCAATCATGAAATATTGTAACAGATTGATAGGCATTATATTGCATGAGATTCCACCAGACCTTCTGGCTACTCATTTTGTTGTGATCAGAAAAGCTCATGATCTGAAGATGAAGTGATTTGTAAATTGTTTCTTATTTTTCAGGCATCCAATAATTTTATTGTATGATCAATAAAAATCCAAGCATTTGAGAGTAATGTTGGTCAAGCCTTATTGATTCAGAATCTGAACCAAGAACCCTAAGGGGCACATTTTTGTGGACCCTCATAATGAACACCAGAAATATCATGTTTTTTTGCCAAGGAAAATAACTTAACTGTCAGCTTATATGTGTGTTTAACATCAAGCTTAAATAAATCATTAAACTTCAGCTTATGACGAGATCGTTCAACATTTTCATTAATTTAAAGGCCTTATGTATTATGAGGCATCTTTGATGGAAGGAATAATAATGAACTGAGTAGAATACCAGCATATACAAATTCAATTGTGTAACATAATATTACAACATTGAAAATGGGATAACCCAGAAATGATGTCCTCTGAGAGTGATTTCAGCTCATACAATGAGAATTCATTAAGAGAGTCATATAAATATTGCGCAGACATTAAATATATTGCTCAAACTGGTAACCTTGACCTTGAGCCAGAATGCCTGAAATGTGGGTTCTGCACATCGCCTCGTTCTAGTGAACATTTGACCCAAGTTAAATGATTCTGTTAAGGAGGTTAGGAGATACAGAGCAGACATCAAATCTACACCTCGAAACCTTTGACCTTGACCTTGAACCAGCTCCACAGGAATGTGGGCTCTGCATGTTGTCTCGATGTGATTAACATTTGACACAAGTTAAATGCAAATGCTCAATTTTTTCGCTATGTCAACATCCTATTTCAATCCCTGAGGTCGAAATTTCACATTTTTCCTTGTTTCATATGTCAAACTGTAGACCGAGTTGTAGGTGCGAAAATATTCATGATGGTTTGCAGCATGTCACTAAATTACCGTGCATGTCAAAATAACAAACTGTCATAATTGGAGATTAATTGATAAGTGTGAATAATTTAAGTTGTTTGTTTATGTTTTTGATTAAAGAGACATTTATTGATCAAGCTGTTCATTGAAATGCACAAGGGCGCCGATGACACCATCATTGGCAAATTCGACAACATTGAAAGTTTCATAACGAAGACATTTCTCTATACTGCATTTAGCAATGATATTTGGACCATGTGTACTGTTTTGCAAACAAGCATCAATGTTGTCCTCCGATGATCCTGACTTTGACCTTTTGACTAACTTTTTTATTTTTAAAGCAACAGAAATAAAATTTTGACCATGAGTACAGTTTTGAAAGCAATTATTTTTTGTCAGATGACCTATACTTGACACATATTAAAATAGTTCATGCAACTAATCTGCTTACAACACTTTCTGTTCTCAGATGTTGAACGTGCAATGTTTTCAGGTAACACAAACACAAAACGTGAACTAAATGTTTGTTGCCAGTAGAGCATAGGCACTTATGGGCCTCTTGTTCAATAATACATTTGCTGTTTTTAGGACAGAAACAAGACAGTTCAATTGCAGAAGTCGGACATCGGACATGAATCAAACTCAAACAAGAAACGCCGCAATGCAACGAAACCAGGTTTTTAATGATTGACAGAAGAACTTCAGCCTGTGTCTGTTTTTCTATTTTTGGTAACAGTGACCTTGACCCTATAGAACCCAAATGCAATCCATTGAAAGGTATCCATACACTCTTCCTATAGACCAAGTTGGGTCAGGATATGTCATCCCTAACTAAAGTTATTCAGTTTCAACCGTTTTTCTATTTTTAGTAACAGTGACCTTGACCCTAGGGACCCCAAACGCAATCACATGAAAGGTATCCATAAACTCTTCCTGTACACCAAGTTTAGTCAAGGTATGTCATCCCTAATTAAAGTCATTCAGTTTCAACCGTTTTTCTATTTTTAGTAACAGTGACCTTGACCTTGACCCTAGGGACCCCAAATGCAATCCCATGAAAGGTACCCATAAACTCTTTCTATATACCAAATTTAGTCAAGATATGTCATCCCTAACTAAAGTCATTCAGTTTCAACCGATTTTCTATTTTTAGTAACAGTGACTTTGACCTTGACCCAAGGGACCCCAAACGCAATCCCATGAAAGGTCTCCATAAACTCTTCCTATAGACCAAGTTTAGTCAAGGTATGTCATCCCTAACTAAAGTTATTCCGTTTCAACTGTTTTTCTATTTTTAGCAACAGTGACCTTGACCTTGACCCTAGGGACCCCAAATGCAATCCAATGAAAGGTACCCATAAACTCTTTCTATAGACCAAGTTTGGTCAAGATATGTCAAACATTACTAAAGTTATTCAGTTTCATCGGTGAGTTTGATGCCGCCCCGCCCGCCTGCTCTCCCGAATAACGATGTTCGCCATTCTAATAACCAGGTTTCACTATGTGAAAACCTGGTTAAAAAAAAATGTGTTGGGATTGAGGATATTTTTTTGAAATTTGGATGTGTCAAATGTTCATTATCAGGATTTTTTTGCCTAGGTCCAGACAAAGTCGACATAACAAGTTTCGACTGTATGCTGAAGAGTAATTCAACCAAAAGTATAAATACTACAGGGGTCAGAACCAAAACAATTGTTTTTTCTAAATCTCTGAATAGACTGGTGAAAACAAAGCTCAAAGCTGTTGACAAACATGTTTTTAATTCAAAAGGATGATTTTTTTCTGTTGATGTTGCAAACACTCAACAGATATTCCTTGTCAGTCTGGATATAATGCTTCAATGGTTTTCTACTTGTGCACATGTACTTGTTTGAATATGGTCTTAAAAAAACAAGAGCTGTCACAGAGACATATCTACATATCTAATGTTTCAATGCAATACATGATATATTTGCTGAGATATTGACTTAAATGTAGTTACATGCAAAATCTTAACCAGAATTTCTAAGTCAAATAATAAAGGGCAATTATTTGCATTAAATGCAAACTAGAGTTATCTAACTTGGTTAATTTAGTAGGTTGGATGGTTGAGTACCATTGTATCAAGTATCAATGCAATACCTCAAGTAGTTGCTGAGATATTAATCTATGTGTGCTTACACGCAAAACCTTAACCATAATTTCTAAGTTGAACAATAAAGGCCTATTATTTGCATTATATTCAAATAATTGTTATCTAACTTCATTGATTTAGTATCTTAGATAGTTGGGAATACATATCCAAAGTTTCAATGCAATAACTGATATATTTATTGAGATAATGACTTAAAGGTGCTTACATGCAAAACCTTAACCAAGGTGTGACGCCAACCCCGACGCCGACACCAGGGTGAGTAGTATAGCTCTCCTTATTCTTCGAATAGTCAAGCTAAACATAAGGTAGGGCCTAAAAAAAAAATACATTTGGTTCGGGTTACCCGACCCTACCTACGGAATAGGCGCCGACCCTAACGTTTTTATAGTCAGTTTGAAAAAAAAAATGAAAAACTAAAAAAAAAAAAAAAAAAAAATTTCTTCTTTTTTTTTTTGCTTTTCAATATGTAGTTTAAAACCTTAATTGCTTATATAGAAGATAACTTTAACACCATTCTGCAATGATGAAAATGACATTCTTATATAAAGCCTAATAAAAAAAAATAATAAAAAAAAATAAAAAGCCTACCTACCCTACCTATTTTTGAAAAGGATGTAACCCTAACCAAACAAATTTTTTTTTTTAGGCCTAGGTAGGGTCAGGATAACAAAACAATTTTTCAAAGATGCACTCTTATTCCCAAATAAGATAAACCATAATTAATAACATTGTTTTAATATTCCAAAAAGCATGAACAAATGTCGAAAAAAGAGGTTCTTATGAAGGATATGGAGTTTAATTTGAAAGAAATTATCATAAAACACGGTATTTCTACCTTATGAGGCTATAGTAGACCACAGTAAATCTTTTAGCATTCACCAATCATTTAATATTTTTTGCGCTTTCAGCTGTTGATTAGACTGTTATAATCTTGTTATCGATACTTAATATTTTCGATAAATGCATTATTTAGTTAGTAGTTAAAGGTTTATCAGTCAAAGTTGATGTTTGTTATACATGTTTATGTATTGATTTTAAATAAGAGTGTCACTTTAAAGTTTAGCCTTACATTATGAAACGATTAATATACAGTCATTCTAAAAGTAAAACATTTTTACAGGCAAAATATTACATGAAAAATGATAAGTGATTGAAGGTTTATAAACTTCACAATTAAAGATTGAGCCATACCTCTTCTAATGTTATCTTGAATCTACACAGTGTAACATTATAATGATTACCAGTTTTGAAGTAAAGTTAAACCAAATTTAATAGCTACAGTATAAAAGTCCATAACAAATTGTCAAGCTTATCTTTATAATTGAACTTAGGGAGAGGTTTTCCCTGTTTAAATTAAAGAAGAAAACATAAAAGACTGAGAATTTTCCTAATTTTGCATGTCAGAAATGTATCTATGTTTGATCCACGTATTCAAGGTCTGACTTATGATTCAGTACTCTTAAAAGCATAAACTAATTGACTTGTAAATCCTTTACTTTTAAAGTAACTATAGCATGTCGAGCACTATAGCATGTCGAGCATAAATTGCTACTCAGAATGTCCCTATTGATTTTTACACATTTTATGAAAAAGGTGTTTCTGACAGTCATAAAATACAACTTAATTTTTTAAAATCACTTGTTTGGATATTTTAGTCTGTCAGAATCTAAGCTAAGACTTCAGGCCGTCCAAAAACTTCAGTTGTAAAATTTTAACATAGCACATACCACAGGCTGGTTGGTGAGTTTCACGAGGTCCTGAATGTTGTAGTATTGATGCTTCTCGAATATCTCGAACAATCGATTTTTCACGACTTCCTTATCGTCACGGATACGCTTCCCGCCTTCTTTCATCTTTTTCTCATGTTCGATCTGTTTAAAATAATTAAATGAGTTATACTATGAAGATATTACATAATCTAAAAGTCAAAGTTTCATGAATTTAACAATATTGGCAGTATACAGGTCTGGTAATACTGCCTGAAGGCCAGGTCAACGCCCTGGTAGGAGGATCAGCCTCTGGTGCGAACACATTTTTCAGTACTTTCAAACTCCTTAGAAGAGCTTACAGAGAATCCCAAGCTAGTAAATCAAATCTAATTTCTAAGTCATATTGACAGCTTAAGCTGCCTGTAACAGGCAGGTCAACTCTTATATTACTTAAAACATTTAACAGACCAATGCCAGCAACAATCAGTGTGTGGCCAGGACAGCAGGGAAAAGACAGAAGACAGAAGGGGGTGGGGATTGCATCCCTGCCAAAACTGCCTCACATATATTTTATGACATTGATACATATTCTACTGATTACAGAATATTTTGAGATGATGACTGATTTAATCCATTTCTTCAAATTCAATTTCGACATATACTGTTTAGGCATGAATCCCTCATACGGTAATCAAACGGACAACCAACTATTTGTCAAGATTAACAATAATCAGCCTCTAAAATCTTACAGAAAAGTAATAACGGTTTATATGAAACTGGTAGAGTGATAATGAAAAAAAATGCTCATGATTGGTAATAAGGAGAGCGATCGGCTAACAAAAACATTATTATATGTTTTATACTTCTTGGGTTAAAAGGAAGTATACAACCCGATGCTTGAAGTCTGTTTCAAGACGGACAAACACACAGACAGACAGAGCAACTTCTTTATGCTTCCCTTTGGGGACACAAAAATTTAAGATATCAAAGTTATCAGTATTACAATTCAGACAGGGATGGTAAAAGACTGTTAAGTTCAGTCCTGAAAATGTATGCTGTTGAGCTTGTTTCTAAAGTTTGTTATCTATTTCAGAGTTATACTATTTTTACTGCAAATGTCACACAGACTTTACAGCTATTTAATATTTTTACTGCCAATATCCAGCAAATGTTACAGCCTTACTATAGTCTGACATTGAAAGCTTTCAATCAAGATTTCAAGATTGATCCTGAACTTTATTATCCCTGAATCCCGAACTTGAGATGTTGTGTTTTAAATCATTACACAAAAATAATGAATCACATATTATTTCACAAGTCCAGTTAAATTAGAAATTGAAACAACAAGATTACGC
Source organism: Mya arenaria (assembly GCF_026914265.1). Classification (NCBI taxonomy): domain Eukaryota; kingdom Metazoa; phylum Mollusca; class Bivalvia; order Myida; family Myidae; genus Mya; species Mya arenaria. The sequence continues at coordinate 45,520,337 of NC_069136.1, forward strand.
CCTACGGTTGAGGATTTTGCAGGACTAAGCTATAAACATTCGTAAAAGTTGTAATAAGCTCAGTTGTTAAAAATTAAAATCATTTAAGAAGTTCTGCAAGCATTTTTCAAGTGCTCAAAGGAACATTATAAGTAAGTATTACAAGGGCTCTAACAGCTGATTATTGTCAATCGTGAAACAAGAGGCCCAAAAGGGCCTATGTTCTACTGGCATGGCTCTTGTGGTCATTTTCAATCCAGAGCATGTACGTTTGAGTAATTGGCAACAAATATATAGTTCACTTTTAGTGTTTGGGTTAGCTGAAAAGGCTGCACGTTCAACATCTGAGGACAGGAAGTGTTGTAAGCAGATTAGTTGCATGAACTATTTTAATATGTGCCAAGTAAAGGTAATCTGAGGGTAAAAAATATTTGCTTTCAAAACTGTACTCATCGTCAAAATTTCATTTCTGTAGCTTTAAAAGTAAAAAGTTGGTCAAAGGTCAAAGTCAAGGACATCCGAGGACAACATTAATGCTTGTTTGCAAAACTGTTCAAATGGTCAAAATTTCATTACTGTAGCTTTAAAAATTAATAAAATAAGTCAAAAGGGGTGGGGCCAGCTTTTGCCCAAGGGGTATTATTTTAAATGATATCAATTGCATCATATGATGCTCCACAACAAATATCAAAGGTATGGGCCTTGTGGTTTGAAACAACATTTTGAAAATATTGACACCCAGGGCAGTGCCAGTTTTGACCCAAGGGGCATAATTTGAACAGCCATGGTAGCCATTTCCCAATTTAAGGGGGATGGGGGGGGGGGATACAATCAAAACTGAAGACTGTATCATGTTCACAAGCAATTGTTTACAGACAAACTGATTTTTTAATACTTTCAAGGCCCATAATCTAGGCATGCTTGGTCGGATCTGGCTGGTTTTCGAAAGGAACCAAGCTCTAACGGATATCTAAATACTGTACAAGTTTCATCAAGATACAATCAAAACTAAAGACTGTATTGTGTTCACAAGCTAGTGTTTACACAATAGCATTTTTTTATACTATCAAGGGCCATAATCTAGGCATGCATGGGTGGATCTGCCTGGTTTTCAAAAGGAACCGAGCTCTAATGGATATCTAAATACTATACAAGTTTCATTGAGATACAATCAAAAATAAAGACTGTATCGTGTTCACAACCAATTGTTTACACAATAGCATTTTTTAATACTATCAAGGGCCATAATCTAGGCATGCATGGGCAGATCTGGCTGGTTTTCGAAAGGAACGGAGCTCTAATGGATATCTAGATACTGTACAAGTTTCATCGAGATACAATCAAAACTGAAGACTGTATCAATTGTTTACAGACGCACGGATGCACATACTACGTACACATTACCATCGCATAAGCTCTTCTGGCCTTTGGTCAGTAGTTTGGCCAGTAGAGCTAAAAAAGTAATCCACTCCTTTGGTTTAACAATAATGAATATCTATACGAAGGACAATGTAAAATGTATACACACATTTGCTGCATGGTTGCTGACTGGCTTGTAGGAGTTGGGGACGGTGGTGATCTGTTTGATTTCACGCTTTGGCTTGTTACAAAGCTCCCTCTGAAGTCTGAAGGAAAAAATGTTGAGATTATTGTCTGAAATACAAACAATGCAAAACACATACAGTTTTTCTCATCAGGTAAGATGAGAATCTTACTATACATGTTATTTTTTTGTCATAGTGAACATGTTTATTAAGTTTAATGTGAATTTCTACAAAAAAATGTTTTAAGTAATGGCCATAACTGAGCGTATGATGAAGATTTAACATTTACGACGTCAAAGATTCAGATGCATGATAAAACTATAAACAGCTATAAATCAACGCTTTGAATGCATGAGAACAGTATTACTAGCTATGACATTTAGGCTTTGAATGCATGAGTACTATATTAAAGGCTATAACACAAGGCTTTGAATGCATGAGAACTATTTTAAGACTGTGGCACAAGGTTTTGAATGCATGAGAACTATATAAAAGGCTGTGGCACAAGGTTTTGAATGCATGAGAACTATATAAAAGGCTGTGGCACAAGGCTTTGAATGCATGAGAACTATATCAAAGGCTGTGCAACAAGGCTTTGAATGCATGAGAACTATATCAAAGGCTGTGACACAAGGCTTTGAATGCATGAGAACTATATAAAAGGCTGTGGCACAATGCTTTGAATGCATGAGAACTATATAAAAGGCTATGACACATGGCTTTGAATGCATGAGAACTATATAAAAGGCTATGACACATGGCTTTGAATGCATGAGAACTATATAAAAGGCTATGACACAAGGCTTTGAATGCATGAGAACTATATAAACAGCAAACCCATCAAGGTTATGAATACATGACAACGGTATTAACATCTATGACACAAGGCTTAAAATGCATGACTATATTAACATCGAAGCTATGATTGCATGATGATTATAGTAACGGCTATGACTTCAAGGCTATGACAATACTCTTCATTGAAAAAAAAGATGGGTTTAAGGATATTGTACATTTCTGAATTCCAGATAGGGCTTTATGGCAAATTTTACCCCTAGATGTCTTTTCCAAAGAGGATGTCACGTTTTTAAAAAATAATGATAATTACCAATAAATATATTTCAAAAGGGAGAACCTAAAGAAATGAAGTCTTATTCAATTATCATTTCTAAGGTCAGTGCTAAAACAATCACTAACAAACAACATGTTCTCTCACGCAGACATTTCCCCTTAAAACTGAACAGGGTTTAGTATTGTAAAGGGAAGTAATCCCTGCATTAAATTGCATAAGCTCCACTTTTCAAAATTAAACTGATTTATACCTTACTTACAGAGTTGATACACTCACCAATTGTTAAGAAGAATGTTTTGATGAATTCTGACACATTTTAATATGCAAACGTTTAAAATCCATTGTGTTTTTCAAATTTCTCAAAGTGTACTTTTGCAATTACCGACCTTATCTGGAACTCTGACATTTGTAAATTTAAGACGATGAACATGTGCAAGTTTTGGAGGGAAATCAAATTTTTCCACTTAAAAGTATATTAAGCAATTGAATCATCACGGCTCCAATGCGCACTTTTTAAGCTGGAGGTAGCTCTTGTCTGCTACAGGCCGGCACTCGGCTCTCTGTATCACCTTGCCTTCGATGGCTACTCGCTCTAAAAAAACAACATCAGATTTTAGAATTTTAACAATTTTTTTAAGTGAAAGGACAGAAGCTGTTTAAACAATTTGTGTCGTTGATGCACAGTGCATGATGATTACATTCAAAGGCTAAATGCCAGGGGTACCTGATCTATATTTAAATGATGTGATGTTATGGTAACCTATATTTTTTCCTTATCTTTAATTTGAATTATGCAATGACAAATTCATTACTAATCATAAATTTATCATTTTGGTTTGAAATTACCTGTTATAATTTCTGCTGCTGAAGAACTGGGCTCACCTGAAAAATATGGTAACCCTTTAATTTCAATTTATAGGACTAAATTCCCATTCCGCTTATAAGATGACCCCCTAATTTTGCCTATGAAATCTTGTGTTTTTTTGTATGGACTTATTTATAAGACGTAGTCAATTTTTGAAGCAAATTCAGCACTTCATTCTCTCCAAGTCTGTGATTAAGTTCAAGCTAAGCAGTAAATTATCAACTGAATTTGTTGAATTGCTTGAAGAAAATCGCTGATTTTCTTGTCCACTGTGAGCTTTCTAATGTGGAGGTTAAGAATAGAACAAGGTAATGCTGTTAAGGATTTATTTTACGTGCGGTTACGGATTTATTTTACGGATCTTATTTTCTTATGCTCATTCAAATTTGTACTGAATTCAAACATTCCTGTGATGATTTGAAGGTTCACAGACGACAATTTATTGATTATTATTTTTCTAATTATATGGTATTTTCTAACTAGACTAGACGCAATGGTAGGAGTAAAATGGGCTCATACAGTATTCGACTGACCAATTTAAATACAAACCAAGCTTTTGATCTCACCCGCTCGTGTTTGTGATGTCACAAATTGTACTGTTTGATCCAACACACACGACATATTCCAATACATGTGTTAATAAAAAAAACTTTAGCAGCTGTTCGTTTGGATTGCAGTTAATGGGACTTAAATGAGGCGAAATAAAGAACCATTGATGATTGCGGATAAATTAATGTAACAATTAATGAAATGTGTATTGAAACCTGTCAGTTAGTCTGCATGATATACCGTACACAAAGCCTAATCGTAAGAAAAAAAATAAAGTTTTATTTCGGACATGGAAAAAATAACATGGTGAACAATATCCAAAATAGTTTCCTTATAAAGGTAGCAAAATGTATCTCCTGTGATCAACCATGTGTTTGGACAGACAACAAGCATTTGCCAATTAGAAGATATCGTATGTTCATCGTAGTGAAACAAAGCAGATGGTCGTCTTAATCCGATGGTTGTGACCTTGTCACTTTTATTGGGGTGTCATCAACAGACAATAAATCGGTCAGTTGAATACAGTTATGTTGAATATTACTGATTCTGATTGTAGTGTATTCTTTCTGAATATCTTATAGCCTCACTTATGAGACGGGCCCACTACTGTAACGTTAAAATCTGGACCCAATTTCCGTGTCTTTTAGTCGGGGAAATACAGTACTTCACCAGAATGTTCGCCTAAGTAATGGCAAAACTAAGTTACAGTGGAAACTCACTAAACCGGATCTACACAAAACCGGAATCCTCGGGATACCAGACTTTTTTCAGAGTCCCGGTTTTCCCCTTCTATTTTCAATGTAAAAAAATCCCTACAAAACCGGAACCCCGGAATTCCGGACAAAAAATCGAGAAAATTTGTTAGTTGTCAACGTAATTTTACCTCACAAAACCGGACGTTTATTTGTTCAAACATGTCAAAATAATTTTGTGTATTAGGAATTCGCGATTCGTGTGTCACTTTGTTTTGACAGCCGGTGCGTCGTTAAATATTACACCTGTGATGTTGTGAAAACTCGATAATCGATAATGATGATTGTGCTGTGGATTGACTGTCGCGCGATAATCAAACTTGTGAAAAGAAAATTGATTGAAACATTAATTTGTTTGTTGCAGAAAATAAAGAACTAGAAACGGTTATTTAGTGATCATTTTGGAGGGCTGTTTTATCTAAAGACTTCTATGATTCAATCAAATTAGAGCGGTGCGTTAATTAAACTATCAAACATACTAAACAAGCATTAAATTACGGGAGTTGTTTTATTTCAAGACTTGGAAAAAAGATGATTATAAAAACGCAGAAATGTTTAATTATGCTTATCACTTTTGCAAGTGCTTTAATCATGTCTCAACCTCTGTCTAAATGTCGGAGAATTGAACTGTCCCTAGAGGACAAAAGCCGTTAAAGGTTAACTCAGTTAATATTTTGAGTAAACTTACTCCGTACATCAAATCCTCACTAAACCGGAATCCTCACTAAACTGGAAATTTTGCCCAGTCCGGACCTTGTCCGGTTTAGTGAGTTTCCACTGTACTTACAAATCATTGTTCAGCTAATTTGTGTTTTCTCTCGTTGCTGTAACTTCCATTGCATTAATGTTTGTCAAACAATGATAAAAAACAATATCAGAACCATTTGCACAAAAAGTATTTTAGGGATATTAATCCAAGCCTAGAACTAAGCCAATAAGTCTTACTTTTCTTCTCTGAGAAGACGACAAGATTTTGGTTCCCAACTCCGGTAAGCAGGAACTTGTGTTCTTTAGGTGTCGTGGAAGGCATGCCGGGAACCAACTGCTTGGCCTGGTCATCGTTTGTGGAGAATGTTACCTCCGGCTTAGCTCCTTGTACACCCCTGAGTTATTACAAGTAGGCCATAAAGTAAATCAAATCACATAAATGAGTTACTAACTCCTTAAATCCTTCCTGTAAATGACACTCAAAAAGACTGAAAAAAAGAGATGTAATCAAACAAGACATTGCTTGGTATGCATTATCTCTGCATAAGAATTTTGAATAAGAAAAATAAATTCTTTGGTACTTTTTTAGTACTGGCATGAATAAAATTCAATAAGCAGATTTTCTAAAACATTTATGGTACAAGTCAGTTTAATGATATAATCAAACAAGAGCTGTCACAGAGACAGCGCGCTCGACTATTCCAGCGCTTTTCAGTGAAAGGATTGAAATGTTTTGACAAAACATGGATCACTGTAAAATTAGATTAGATTTCAATGCAATACATGATGTATTTGCCGAGATATTAACATAAATTTTGTTACATGCAAAATTTTAACCAGAATTTCTAAGTCCAATAATAAAGGGCAATAATTTGCAAAAAAACAGTTATCTAAATTGGTTATTCAAGTAGGTTGGGTGGTTGAGTACCAGTGTATAAAGTCTCAATGCAATACATGAAGTAGTTGCTGATATATTAACCTATGTGTGCATACCCGGTACATGCAAAACCTTAACCGGAATTAACCGGAATTTTTAAGTCGCATAATAAAGGGGCAAAAATTATAGAATATGCAAGATAGAGTTTTCTCCCACCTCAGATAAGTAGATCCAATAACTTAACCATGCTAGATATTCTTATCTTGCCCACGGGCGAAGATAAAATGCCCGTATGGAACTCCTTTTAATGGTCACCACATTGTAATTACCTCCCTTGTTGAAGACTTTCGTCAGTAGCATCAAGGAAATCCTGTTTAATGGTATATTAAAAACGCTAATTAATTATTTCTCCCTTCAAATGTCACCATAAAACAGTTTTCACACACCATTCAAGAAATAATGCTTCATTATCCTTAGAACTATTTAAAAAGACCGATTTGTCTATCATCATTTACTTGATCATTGCGCGCATATCCATGACAACCACATGATATCGCATATCCATACGCAATTATTTTCACTAAGCACAAAAGAGTTCCAGCACAAAATACATTTTTACTTAATTTTGTTTAACTGAGGTGGGAGAAAAAGCATCTACCATAGCTGCTCGTGTAAGATAGGTTCATCCCGACCCTCGCGCAGGGTGTTTTGCAGAAACTCGGTAAACCTTGTTTCCGCAAAACACCCTACGCTCGGGTCGGCCATGGAAGATACTTATAATCTTTCCTGATTTATTAAAAAGTTGAATGGTTGGGATCCTGTGCATAAAGTTTCAATGCAATACATGATGTACTGTGAAATCATTAATGTTCGTGGGGCATTAATGTTCGTGGTTTTCGTGGGTTGGGTGATCCACGAATTCAAGATCCCACGAAATATAAACCCTTTATTCACTTTTTCAATTGCCTTGTTACGTACATACTCTAGTATATTATTTACAGAGGTCGCAGTATACAGTGTTAAAACCTGTCTCACTGTATAACTAACGATTATTATTCTGTTAATATATTATAACTGCCTTTAACAAATAATGAACCAAATCAATTAAATGTGTTTTATGCAGCAAATGACAGTAATAAGCACGTGTTTAAGCGTGTTCTGTTAATGAAAATCTCCAAGTTTACAAGATGTGTGTGATGACTGTCTGTACTCGATTTTTTTTATTTTATGAAATAATTAATCGATTACTAGTACATTGAAGATTACTAAGCACCGAAGGTGACAATATACGCACCTTTTCGGTGTTTTCACAGTTTGCAAAATTCTTAATTGGCATTCAATGGCTTCCCCTATCTGTATTTATGATCAGGGTACATCTTCTTTTATTACCTTTATTCCCAATTAAATCGATAAGTGACATGGGTATATGCATTAATTGGCATGTCTTACCACATTAGCGAGTGTCATAAACCGAGTGACGTAGAAGACGGAAATCACGGGCCAACCACGAAATTTCATGCCCACGAACATTAATGATTTCACAGTATTTGAATTTCTATGTTGAATAAAAAAAGGCCATAATTTAAATTTAATGCAAACTAGAGTTATCTTACTTGGTTATTTAAGTAAATTGGATGCTTGAGTACCATTGTATAAAGTCTCAATGCTTACATGCACATCCTTAACCAGAATTTCTAAGTTGAATAATAAAGGGCAATTATTTGCATTAAATGCAAACTAGAGTTATCTAACTTGGTTAATTTAGTAGATTGGATGGTTGAGTACTAGTGTATAAAGTCTCAATGTAATACATCAAGTGGTTGCTGAGATGTTAACCTATGTGTGCTTGCACGCAAAACCTTAACCAAGGGGTGACGCCGACGCTTGGGTGAGTAGTTTAGCTCTTCTTATTCTTCGAACAGTCAAGCTAAAAACTACAAAGGCTATGACTCTATTGTGAGCGTCCAATCTGGTAAAACCCCAACAAATAGTCAATACATGAACCTACTTTAAACGGGTTATCTTTAGTCTTCCAACGTCACATTTCCCAGAGTTCTTCTTCCATTTCTCCGACAAATACTTAGGTACCTTGAAGACAAAATAGTGGTTTAGTTTGTGACAACCCAGATAATGTAACAACTAGCATTTATACTGTTTTCTTGGACAAAGGGGTGAACTGTCACTACTGGGTAAACAGAAGAGCTGAGCGCTATGGAAGCAACAAACCACTTTTTAAAAACCAATTCAGTTAAAACAGAATCAGTTAACCAAGATAATGAGCCAGTAAGGTTAACCAAGTCTTCATTAGCATGCACATGGTTCTAACATTTATGACTGGTAACATGATGGACATCATGTTATTAGTCCACCTAAGGGGCCGACCGAGTCTTTTGATGATTTTTTTTACTATAGCAGACTCTTGATGTCCACCATCCCAGCAAAAAGTAAAAACGGCCCTTTCGCAGAGATTCTCGTGGCCCCAATTTTTAAATCATCTCCGTTATAAACTCAAATTACTACTAAAATATTATTGCCTGCTATTAAACACATATTTATATATGTCATTATGTAAAAACAACATGTTCAAAACTAGACTATATTTATGCGAAAGTAACAACTCTAATGTCAAATTTAATCCAGGTTAGATCACTGTGGGGTATATATTGAACAATTTTGACATTATTATTCAACATAGATGCACGATATTACTATTTATTCTTTCACCCGGTGATGAATGGTAGAGAGTTGTAGCATTACAGGGATACATAAGAAATGTGAAAATAATAAAAATTATGATCGCTCATTATTGTAATCATGTTACCAAATATTCTATCCGTCAGACACTCACCATCAGCAAGAAATCTCTCCACAAAGATATGTGACCGGGTGCTTTCATCTTAAACAGTGTAGCAAATGTGTGAAGTCATGCATTCAAATGGCGATAATTACTAGTTATTATCACCTTTCAGGCAGTGTGCCATCACACAATAGCCACTATATAATACATATGTGGTTCACTTGGTCCTGAAATGGTACACTTAGGAACTTGTTCACTTGTGAAATGGTTCACTTTGTCCTGCACCCCTTTCATGACATGAACTATTGAGTAGGAGTTTGTAACCGGGCGGTACCGAGCAAACCCATAGGCCATACACCTGTTAGGCTAGTGAACAACGACAAAAGTTATTCTATCCGAAATGTTTCTCTATCCGAATTATAATCTCTCAGGAAAAGAAAAATTAAAAGTTTAATTGGAAATCAATTGACTGACCTTTACCAACCATACTCCACGACCTGCAGCAGTGAGGTCGACCTCCTTGACCTGTTTTACTTTCTCTTCGTCGATATTTGCGGACATTTTAGGTTTTTTTGTGTTATATGTTTCTTTCGTCTTTCTTTATTTACCGAATCAGTAAGGCGCTTGAGGAAGACAAATCAAGCGCCTTCTCTCTCAGATTTTGGCGGGGTTTTTAGTGGAAAAAAGAAACAAAAAGGTGGGTAAATCATCTCTTAAATAATGTACAAAACGACATTTTTCAAACATTGGCTTAACTTCTTTTATTGTAAGATCCTCTCATTTCGTCTTTTGTGATACTATCTAGGAAATGTCAAAATGAAACACATTTTCGCGACTGACATTTATTTTCACAATTGTCAGCACAATCTGTCTCCAGTCCAGTACTAAAGTACCTGGGTTAGTTTGACTCAAAAAATATTTTTAAAAAATAATAAAACCCTGGCAGTCACAGTGACTGAGAAAATGTGCTGCCAGACCGGTCGAAACTCAGAGGCCTCTCATCAGGGCGAGTCCTCTACTGACTGAGCTACTGGACCGCTTACACACCACCTCATTACATGTTAGGTATCAGCAGCGTGACACTAACAATTGGACATTCATTGTGTTCACTTTATTAGCAAAATGTTGCTTTCTGACATAGCATTTATGACGCATTTTATCACATGGTATACACACATTGATATAACCAGGCATAAATTCCAATACCGTAATTCACCTAAGAGTTTGGACACTCTAAATGTTCGGACACCCATAATTATTTTCCAAAATAATTTATTTTGCGTACTTAATTTTCGGACACTCAAAGGACTTCAATCATAAATTTCACAGTTAACAAGTTTCACAGACGAAGATTATTGATTTTTATCTTTACAATGCCTGGCTAGATTACCTAACGTATACACCCCTGTGACAAGTTAATTAGTTAATACTACCCATCCTAAAAGATTTATTGCCTGTTGAAAAGGAAGTGTGATATATTTATTGGAGGATTAAAGAAACAACAAGGGGAATCAAGGGACTAAGAAAACATAGACATGACATGTTTGTAAAACGATCTGCCAATAAACTTCCAAACTTGTACCACACTTATAGACTGTATGAAGCAATAATCGTACAGTTATACATTAATCATGCATAGCAATGTCCTTGCTCTCCACGAGATCCTCGTGGGTATAACTGTAAGTTATGTGACGTCACACAGTGTGACTCTTTGATCTGAAGCCGATACAATGTGTTTATTCAGTTCAATGCATGTATAAAATGGTGTTTTAATTAACTTAGTGAAGGATTTACACTTATAGGCGTAATAAATAAGTTTGACCATTGATTACTATGGATAAATTAATAAGTGGTAAAATGCAAACATGAAGAAAAAAGGCAGGTTAAACAAACATGTAAATAAATTGTAAAAATGGTAATTTTCTATGTATTCGGACAGCGAAAAAATAATTAATTTAAGGTGTCCGAACTCTTAGGTGAATTACGGTAGATTGTATCTCAATGCACTGGTAATTGGCACATCCAGGATACTTTTTCAAGCATTTATGGTACAGGTGTAAAAAAACATTAAAGAAGAAAATATATCACTCAGAAATATCGTTAAATGAATCATGAGACTCTCATTATATTAAACTAAAAAAACTTCTGTTTTCTTTAAGAGTAAAAGTACTGGAGTAGAGTTTATATTTCAATGGGAAAAACTAACCTTATTTTCAGAGGGGACAGTGGAAATAAACACCACCACTTATATAAGGTAAAAAAACAACCTGTGATATAATAACAAAATAGAAAAATATGTCAAAAGGTCGAGTAGACAGAATAAAACTTTAACCTTCAGACGGACAATATCGAGAAATGCGCTCTGAAACAGATAATATATGTGCCAGGGCTTGTGTCATTTTAAAGAGGATATGGGGCTGCTATAGAGGTCCGGTGGAACACCGCTTCCTTTGAGCAAATATTCTATTCTTTTTATTAAATAATTGTAAATCCTTTTCATACTTTTTTGAAGTTTTATATAAGTTCTATTAATGCGCATAATGGATCAATGTAACTGCTAGGAAGCTGTATATCGCAATATATTTCTTACAGATTATTTTATCAGCTCATGGCTTAGTTATTTAATGACTTATTTCTTTTAAGAACTTTATCTAAATTATGAATTATGATAGACATAAAAAAATAGACTATTTTGTTATATGGTGCATTAAATTGCAACGCCTTTTTTGTACAATAACTGCCCCCTTTCCTTAAGACACTAATCTACAATAGTTTGTCATTTTGATAAAAAAAAGAAGAATCATGTTCTAGCTTCAGAATGCATGCCTTCCTGAAGACAGGAACCATTGGTCCGGGCAACAAGGAGAAAACAGATCAGCCGGCAGGCACATCGAAAGACTCCAAAAAGAAGACCAAACATGTACCATGGGTGGAAAAATAGTATGTCTTTCAGCGTGTGGTGACGTGTGCAGCAGTTACAAAGTTAAAATAATAAATAATAAAAAATCACCTCTACAGAAACAAAAGATCCTCAAGCTAAATTTTCATTAAACAAATATATGAAGAGGCATGTTGAAATTTTCATTAAATGTGTTGGCTTAATAATCACAATCAGCAAATGTGTATCTATCAATAATTATTAATCATTCCTCTGCCAAGGACTTGCAAACATTGGGCTGGATGGCCCATCAGACTTGAAAACTAGGGGTCATTTTCAGAAATGGTAGGCCTGTCTTGTCAGAGTGACAATTTAAAATATTGATAGAATCTTTATTATAAATGGTGATTTTCTATTAAGCAACTATTTATTATTATATAAACATTCATTTTACCTTATAAATGTTGTCACATATTACAGCTTAAACCTTTATGAACAATGATGAAATTGGCAATACTCTTGTTGATAATACTCTAGAATTTTGATGAATTTTAATTTTAACCACGCCAAGCACTGCAGGCTTGGCAGATCACTTATAAGTTGTCAAAGAAATCAGTTTCCTCTATTTCTTCCGTTATACTTTCCTATGTACATTTAAGGTTAATGAAATTATTTTATAAAATACTATAATAATGCTGATTGTGTGTTTCCAGTCGACCAAGGACGATGGATGATGTGGCTTACCAGGATGAAGTTGTGGCTGTTCTGAAGAAGTCTTTGCAGGGATCAGATGTAAGGTTACACCCTGTCACTTGAGTTCAAGCAATTAGTCCAAATCCTAACTTTATTAATTTAAAAAAAAAACAAAGGCAAATAATATCAAATCAGATGTTGATCAAAGCCCAGCAAACATTAAACAGTGGTGTCCTTTTTGGCTTATAATGCTAATAATTAATACAGTAATTTTGTATGTAATTAATATACTGTACACTTCTGTGCACATGGTTAATGTTGACTATAAACTCAAGTACTTATGACTAATTTCTCAGATTTTGTCTGAATCTGAAGTGATTCATTTCTACATTCAGCTTCCCAACTTGCTGTTCTATGGTCCCCCTGGTACGGGGAAAACTTCTACCATCCTGGCAGCATCCAGGGATCTGTTTGGGTAGGGATCAGGGTTCTCATTAAGATTCGATTAAACTGTCTCAAATAAAGTTACCGGCCAGTATCTACTTATTCTACAAAAAACTCTTTCACTTATTTTTCCATATTTGAAATGGCCAAATTGCCATTTGAACCAACTTTTTTGGCCAGCAGTTGTTTCTTTTTGAGAACACTGGTAGGGATAGTTTCATTCATACAGGATATTACATGAGTCACAATGAATTAGATATTCTATATTTTGAACGACCACAAATGTGATAGAATAATTCTATTTATATCATAATTTGATTGTTTACTGTGCTAAATACACTTCTGCAAAATGCTGTTAAAATATGACATGTCAAAATTATAACACTAGTTTTACATAAAATTTCCAGAATAAAATGTCAAAAATAATTATATAACACCAATCAATGTTGGTGATGCTGTTTATGATATAAAATTATTTTTTTAACTTGGAAAAATGTTTTGTTAGAATTTGGCAAATTTAATTAGTTTGTTTAGCTAATCAATTATATAATATGGAGAGGTCAGAAAACTTTTATTAACTAAGAATATTGAGTGTGATTAATCAGCTGACCGGTTATAGCGAGCTAACATGTTGGGATAAAAACCAAAACTACTGAATGCCGACTTCTTACAGAGATATATACAAGACAAGGGTGCTGGAGCTCAACGCCTCTGACGAGCGAGGAATCAGTGTGGTACGAGAGAAGGTGAAAAACTTCTCCCAACAATCCGCCAGCGCTGTCAGACCAGAGTAAGTGGTTAAAGAAAACACCAAATAATCTCGAATTTGTATTCCACATAGATATATATTCAAATAAAACTTGGTACACATGTTTCCAGAAACAATAGGCGCATGTGTAGCAAGACCCATAACTCTGGCTTAGATTATTGTCCGGTACTGCTCATCGTTAACCCTTTGCATGCTGGGTAAATTGTCGTCTGCTAAAAATTGTCGTCTGGTTTATTCTTAATTTCTTTCAGTTTACTTAAAACTTTGGGGATATATTGACTGAGTGGCAAACAGCTTGGAACCTGACCAGGTGCCGAGTTACTCGGTGTCTGGTCTGGTTCCAAGCTATTTGCAAAGCCTTTAAAATCACCATTAGGGCTGCCACGATATACTGGTATACCGGTATATCGCGGTACGAAGCAAAAATAAACGTACCGCGGTACAACATTAGTGTACCGTTTTTTTCCGTTAAAATTCAATTTTCAAAATTTTCGGTCTTTTCATAATTGTTTACATATTTCTAGTCCAAAGTTAAAGACTGAAATGATATAGAAGTTTTGAACTCCGTGATGGTTTTATTGTTGTGTTTGGTTCATTTGTTTTTAGTTAGATATGTTCTAGTCAACATATGATATCATCATATCTATGAATTGTTTAAGCACTTTGCTATTTTGAATAAAATCTTCCAATTCGAAACAATATTATTAATACCCCCGGTACACAAAAATATCGCGGTACGTATCGCGATACGCTGCTCTTGTATCGCGCTATACCGCGATTCGGTCTTGGCGTATCGTGGCAGCCCTACTGCCCATTGATAATTGTCGCCTGCCAAACCAAGGGTTCGGGAGGGGGATATTAATTTGGAGTTGTTCGTCCTTCTGTCAAACCTTTTTCTGTCTGGAACCTTATCTTGCTAGGGATTGGGATGGTAAAGTTCAAACTTGGCCAGAGTGCTCCTTTTTAAACGAAACATCTACCATAATAGTTTGTCACATTGGATCAAAAACTTGGTCACTATTCAAAATCTTAGAAATTCTTTGCAACAAACTAGAGGCATTATATTTGGTCCAATATTCACCAAACTCTATCTGAATGGTTCACTTGATGACCCCTTTAAGGGTCACATGTAATAAAAAATTAGGTCACTAGGATTTTTGTTTTGATCCATATCTTGGTAGGGATGGGTTAAATCTTTTGAACATACTAGAGGCAAGATAAGTTGGTCAAATATTTATGAAAATTATTGAGAAGGTTTTCCTGAATAAGATCATTAACTAGTGTGAAACTGGGTCACAAGAGGTCAGAAACTAGGCCAAATCTTTGAAAATCATGTCAGAAACCATAACCTGATAATCAGAGTATTTGCCTTGATGAAATCTGAGATTAGTTTGAAATTGGTCACAAAGGGGAAAAACAAGGTCAATAGGTCAAGTATTAAAAAACTGTGAATACTCTATAGGCTTCATTTTTTGCAATATTTCTAATCCAATCTTGATGAAACCAAATCAGATTGTTTCTCGTGATAAAATCTTGTTGGTTTGAAAATGGGCAATCATAATGTGGGGTCAAAAACATACCCAATAGTTATTAGAGTCCATCACTCTGCAGCCCTTGTTGAAATATATCAACAACACATGATTTTCATTCCATTTACTTTGCCTTATAAGGTGGGGATATAATTTTAACAAATTTGCTTGTTTAAAAAGTAAAGTCAAAATGTATAGCCAGGCCTTTGTCTACCCATTTCAAGGGTCAGATTATCTCACCCTTTCCCAATGCCTAATATGTTTTATTTTTCCAAATTTTGATAAAAAAAATCCCAAATGAAATGAAATGCTGTCATAAAAAGCCTGGCTTCTCAACTTTCACTTTGCCCCTTACCCAAGGAAATAATTTATTTGAAACAATTGTTCATTTACAAATATAAATGCATTTATCAGCACTTTGGGGTGACATTCGTGATTATTTACACTAATTTCACAATGAAATGTAGCCAATAATGATGATTTCGTTGATTATTTTTATTCCCAATGTTGGCACTGATTTCACAACTTAAAAAAACTCAATTTTTGCAAGTACTTTATCCCACATTGTCAAAAAAGGCCTGAAATTTCTTCCCAAATTTGTAAATTTAACATCACCAAATTTCCCAATTTGTTAAGGGTCTTTTTCCCAAAATGGACAGAAAAACCCTTATAGCAAGTGTAGGCATTTATTATACCTCCCTTTCGGAAAAAGGGTTTATTGCTTTGCGTTTGTCAGTTGGTAGGTAAGTGGGTAGACCACAGTTGTCCAAGTCAATGCCTTGACCTAACTTGACTCGGAAGTTGGGTGTGACCAGTAGGTGACCACTTTTGAATTTGAGGTCATCAGCTCAAAGGGTCAAGGTCACCATGACCTTGAAACTGAAAACTTGTCTGATTGATTAGTCACCAATGCCTAGACCTATGGTCCTCAATCTCGACATGGAGACTGGGTCTGACCAGTAGATGACCCCTTTTGAGATTGAGGTCAAAGGTCAAGGGCACAGTGACCCTAAAAAGCTTGTCCATTTGATGACTTGACAATGCGTGCAACCATGGCTCTCAAACTTGACATGAAGGTGTGTGACCAGTAAGTTACCCTGGTTGATCATCAGGCCAAAGGTCAAGGACACAGTGACCTTGAATGCAAAAAGCTTGTCACAGTAAAAACATTTGACATGAAGGTTTTGGGTGTGACCAGTAAATAACCCTGATGACCCCTATTGATTTTGAGTTATCAGGTCAGATGTCAAAGTCACAGTGGCCTTGAATGCAAAGAGCTTGTCTGAGTGATTACTAGAAAATGCATAGACCTTTGGTCCTTAAACTTGACATAGATTGGATGTAACCAGTAGATCACCCCTAAAGATTTTGGGGTTGTTTGAGAAAAGGTCCAAAATTCTTGTGCATTTGAGTGTCCCCAAATTTTACGTGGAAGTTTGATGTGACCAATAGATTATCCCATTAGATTATGGGGTCTCTGTGTCCAAAGGTCAAGATCAGAATATGAAAACCTTTGTCCAAATGCTAACTTGACAAGGCCCATAATGATGGTCCTCAGCTGGATGTGGAGGCTGGGCGTGACCAGTAAATTAACCCTATTGATTTTGGGGTCATCAGGTCAAATCGGCTTGCATTTCGGTCCATGAAAATGTTTAGTCAATTGTCCAAATATTCCTGACAACATGGTGCTCAGGGGGCATAATGTTTGACAAACATCTCTGGTTTATTGTTGAGTTATGTCCTTTATTTGAACTGAAAAAGCAATAACAAATGAGTGTTCACGTTTTTTTTTTCACTTCCCTTGACCCATTGAAATACCTGTATCTTTCTAATGTCGGATGTCCAAGCCTAAGCATCCACTGCCCTCGAGAGACAAAGACTTACCAATAAACTTTACGATGTTTAATCAATGCTTCAGCTTATCTATTATTCAAACAAAGGTTGAGATACTGTCATAGTCTTGGTGTCAGCATCGTTGTGCATCAACTTTTACCTTGGCCAAATCGCTGCACACGTCGTTAGCAAGGCAAATAACTCTGACTTCAATATATTTTGAGTTATGCTCCTCAATTGACAAATTTATAAGCAATGTGTGTGTTTTGCTGTGCTCTTGTTTATGTCAATTTATATATTTACAGTGGTAAACCCTGTCCACCGTTCAAGATAATCATCCTTGATGAGGCTGACTCCATGACAAATGCAGCACAGGTAGGCTCACTCTAACATTATTATGAGCTTGACTTTCAATGGTTCAAATTTGCTTCGATAAAAAGATGTCTCTTTGAAATTTTGGCTAATGTTGCTTTGTTTTATTGCTTTAGTGCAAGTATGGGCCGTTAAAACAGTCTTGGCTTGTTTAATCAAGAATTTCATATACAGTATTGTGCACTTGACGTGAATATATTCTTTGATACTTAAAAAGTGTTTAACAAGGAACAGTGAATATAATACCAATCAGTGCATTCAATGCTTCACCTACAGCAACTATGGATGAATCTCTGTTATTATTGAAACATATTGAAACAACACCATGAAAGAAAAGTATCCAAATAAAAAAAAAAAATCTAGATACAGAAGGAGTTTCCTATCAGTTTCTAAGACTTTTACCGACCAAGTAACACGGCACTCCTAATTCTTTGGTCCACTGATCAGCTAACGGAGGGTGTGAGAGTGAATAGCCGAGGAAAGTGTGAAATTACATTTCATGTCCGGTATGCCAAAAATCTGCAAAGGAAAACGTAAAGTGGAAGTTCAGCGAAGAGTGTACTGTAGTATTGTGTCTGAAACGTGTTTTGTATGCATCATTTCTAACATACAGTACATTCAGGATTTTATTATGGTCTTGGGTGTTTTATATGTGAACACAGTGGATCTATGCAGAAAAGATTCCATGCAATGTTTTAAACCTTAATTACTACATAATTAACAGAATGCAATTCAATTTTATCTGGAAAATGTTTGGAACTGTCTGTGGTTACCTGAAGTTGAGCTTCTGTCATTCCATGAAAATTTGGTGTCCTTGTTTCCTGTTGGTGTTTACTGTGACACTGTTAGTGTAGAATGTTTTAAAAATGTTAATTTTGAAATTGCACTGTAAATACATGCATGCCGGACAACATTCTTGTTCATATACCACATATGATAATTCTCGGTGCAGTTTGAGTATGGAAGAAGTCAACAAAATAAATATTCAATACTTTTCTACAAAATTGTAAGACTTTAAGACCAGGGCTTCCGTTAAAGGAAGTTTGGAAGTATATTACTCCCTAGAAATGGGTTAAAACTTACAAAAATAATTCCTTGGAAGTACAAAAACTTCCATAATTTTGAAGAAAACTTCCAAAGTAGAAAGCTTGGAAGTTTAAAATATCAAAACATTTTGTCAATATTACTTTTATAGTCATAATTTCAATCAGTTTAAGTGTCTTAAGTAATGAATTATAATAATATAACTTAAAGTGCAAATTATTTGATTTTTAATATATTTGTTGAAAAACAGTTGAAAAAGATATTGTATTATGGAGACTTGAACTTCCATTATTTAGTGTAAAACTTCTAGAAATGATAGACAGGAACTTCATACTTCCAGTTTCAATTTCTTAATGGAAGCCCTGCTTTAAGATTCATGTTAAGTTTATAGCAAGTTATTACATGTTTTCAGTCAGCCTTAAGAAGAACCATGGAAAAACAATCCAAGTCCACACGCTTCTGTCTGATCTGCAACTACGTCAGTCGTATAATAGAACCCATTGCTTCTCGGTGTGCTAAGTTTCGCTTCAAGCCACTCGCTGAGGAAATCTTGACGAAAAGACTGCGGCATATCTGTGAGGAGGAAAAAATAGCTTGTGAAGATGAGGTATTTTTCAAATTATGCACACAAATACCCATAATTTAGGTAAATGGGAACTATCAGTGAACTGCACATAGTTTTCATTGTTAGATTCACAAGTTCCATTTCCTTATGCCCTGATAAGGTCTGGTAGTGGATTAACTGGTTTGAAAGTCATTAGCAATAAGCAGTGTCCATTGATTAATAAACAGATCTCTGGATAAGTCAAGAATAAGGGCCTCAAATATTTGCCACAGTGATTGTACTAATTTCTTGCATCAATAGGGATATTTCCCACAAAAAGTCCAGAATTACGAACTTTAAAATCCCATAACTTCAGTTTTAGTATAGACATTTAAACAATTTAAACAGTTCTGTAAATGTCTTTTTATGTAGGTACAATTTTCCTACATGTAAATGCACATTGAAGAGAAAAAACACTCATGTTGCTACCTTTTGATAAACTCATCAGTCCTTCAAGATTTTCATTGACATATACAGTCGAACCGTGTGGCTCAAACTCCAAGGGATCGGGCGAAATACCTCCAGCCTCGGGGATCTGGAGCCAAGTAGGAATGATAACCTTCAGTATAAATAAATCGATCCTTAAAATCCAGTCGAGCCAACGAGGAAATCGAGCCAATGGGCTTCGACTGTAGAAGGTTATTCTAATGCACTGGAGGACAGTCTTACACTGAAGTATGTTTGTATTATACCAGGCACTGACAGCGCTGCTGAACACATCGGAAGGTGACTTGCGGAAAGCCATCACATTTCTACAGAGTGCTGGGAGGCTGAAGTCAGAGGCTACAATCACACAGGCAGACATATATGAGATCGCTGGGGTAAGTTATAGTTAAAACCATGGGAGAACCAACTACATGATACAGACATCAAACGTGAAATCTCTTTTATGACAAGCCAAAATTTGAGTGTTAAAATTAGGGATGCAAACGAATGGCAAAATTGATATTCGAATATTTGATAATTCTTTCGATCGAATATTTGATTACCGAAATACATATTTTGGAAGATATAGTAAACTACAATTATTATTCGCTTAAGTATTAGCCGGAGCAATTTTTCCCTACTTTGTCGTATCCAGTACTCGCGGCGGACCCCGATTTTCCCCAAATGTTCCTTTGAAAGTCGCAATTTTCAGGGGAAAAAAAACAAATACATTATAAACAGACACAACAACAAAATTTCAATTCCGCTGCTTTTATATGTGTTTACAATGTGAAATAAGATGGATTCCTAGTCAATTAACGTTTTGCGCCAACGAAGGGTCTTTCCGTAGGACAAGCAGCCTCATTCTGAGATTGACCTCTAAATTGACGAAATATAACTATGGCAAACCCAAACCAACTAGGGAACTAGTAAAATAATAAAACACACAGCTGAATTTGCAGCCGAGACAAAACATTGGTGTTAAAGCTGATTCCTAGTCAGTTATTGTAAAAGTAGGGGGACTTTTTACAGTAACGGACGATATGTCTCTAAATGACATATAACACGTCACATGTTTAGTGTATTGTCATCACATTTACACCTCTGGCATTAGGGGCCAGTCGTTGTAAAAACAAAAGAAACATACTTTATAAACAAAAGGTGTTTTAGGCAAAAGGTTTTTATTCTCTTTATTGAGAATTAGTTTCATTACTCTTTTTTTTCAAATATTCGAATATCGATTTTGACATTCGAATACCAAACGTTTGATCGAATATTCGAATAATTGTTTGCATCCCTAATCAAAATGGCACCCTCACAGATTTACCATTTTGACAACTTCCTTATTTTTTGTCTATTATTGCGTAAATATTAGCAAACTAGTGATATAAGGTTGCTGACAAAAGATTAGATTGCAGATTTTCATATTTCTGTTCAAAAGTTAATGTTTTATGGCTAAAAGCCTTACTAACAGTTGAAGAAAAATGCATAAAACCTCAATTTTTAGCTCGTCTGTTTTTCGAAGAAAAAAAGTCGAGTTATTGTGATAGCCTTGGCGTCGTCGGCGTCGTCTGCGTCTGCGTCTGCGTCGTCGTCGTAGTCCAAAAACTTTAACCTTACCTCATAACTCAAAAACCGTTCAACATTTTCACATTAAACTTGCTACACGTGTTCCTATTAACACTATGCATGTTTATAGCAGGTCATATAATTTTGCCTTTAATTAATATTGAGTTATCCCCCCTTTTCGACTTGGAATTTCATCAGACGAGCGTTGGCACCCACTCCGCGGTGCTCTTGTTGAACTTAAATATGAAAATCTGTAATCTGAATTTTTGTCAGCAGTCTTATATCACTGGTTGTCATGCATTTTTGCATAAATTGGCTTGTTCCAAGACAAAAAAAATTAAAATGTTGTCAAAATGTTCAATCTGTGAGAGTGCAGCTTTAAAAGCAACATTGAAAATGTTAAAATGTTGTCAAACACTATTTTCAATCAAGTACTTTGTCAAAATGTTCAATTTGTGAGAGCGCAGCTTAAATGTTCTACTTTGCATTAAACATGGTAAAAACTTAATAATCCATCCTTATGATCAAGCATTCATGAAGTTATCTGACCCACAAATATGTGAATTTGTGCCTGTTTCTTCTTATTTGTGATATTTGTTAATTACTTCTAGGTTATACCAGATGACGTTATAGACGGTCTCATCACTGTTTGTCATTCCAACTCTTACGAGAAACTTCAGTCCTGTGTACAGGTACAATAGCTTTTACTATTCACTAACACAATGAATGTTGGCATCAATTTTGTTTTTAAACTTTGTTGAAATAAACTTTGTTCAAAATGTTTTACTTTTCCCTAATAAACAAACATCAAACAGCAGCTGGCTAAAATACTCATTTGAACAGTTTTTATATTTCCAAGCCCTATATAGTTCAATTTTCTTTAAAATACCATGCTATTTATAAGACATTCTCAGAATGTCAGACTCTTATTCCTGGAACACTATTTATAAAAAAACCTCTTGTTCGACACTTCAAATGTTTCAGTAAGTCACATTAAAGGTGGTTAAGATACAGAATATAATCAAAAAAGTGTCTCTGATGTATCATATGGTTGCACTGCCATTTCATTTTTTGCAATATATTCTATACACATGTGCAAGACTTCAGCCAAAAAGAAAATTCATCTGAAAATTTCCGGAATATACATTGACCAACACCAGATGAGTCATAAATACAATTGTAACTATCCCATCTTCATGAAACTTAATCAGAATGTTTTGCCAGCATGTTATTTAAGACCAGTGTGAATATGGGTCATCTGTGGTCACATACTTGGTCTGTAGGTCAAATATTAAGACAACGTTTTGTGTTCATCCAATTTTCAAGAAACTTGGTCAGAATATTTCACAGCATTTACGACCGGTTTGAATATGGGTCAACTAGGTAAAAAATGAAGAGAAAATTGTGTGTTAAAAGTTTCTTATTTCTTTCATAAATTCTTGGCAATTATTCAATTTTCAAGAAAGGGTGTTCATAAGTCTACCAGTCTAGTTCTATATTTTGATATTGTATATATGACCTTGCATACTTTGTATGTTTCTTTCAAAAATAAAATCTGTTTAAACCAAGAAACTCAGTCAGAATATTCTGAATTAAACCCTTGTTAAGATACAAAATATGATTAAATAGTTTCTCAGTATCAGATCAAGGGATTTAAGCATGGCTAATCAATTCACTGATTCCTCCCTATGTGTTTTCTCATGCTACTTCTATGTTGGTGTGTAAGTGTAGTATTTGAGATCAAATATTGGGATTTAGATTTTTAGAGATGTTGACAGACAGTTAAAACAGCCTGATTAATTTTGAGGAAATTTTCAAAAGGGGAAAACCATTAACTCTTACAGACTTAATTGTAGAGAGTCAAATATTCTTGAAACCCAACTAGTTTACCTTATACAGGACCTGATGAATGAAGGCCACGCTGCGTCCCAGTTGATACTCCAGCTGCATGATAAACTGGTGGAGATGGACTCGCTAGGGGACAAACAGAAGTCTCTTGTCCTCGACAAACTCGCAGTAAGTAATGCTGGTCTTAACATGGAGTTATAATGGGCTATTTAAAACTGACTCCTTATGATTACTTATCTGTTTAGGATTTTGCTGTATCATCATTATGACCCCACCATTGGTATTTCAAACAGTTGCAGTATTAATTGTTGGGTTAACAATTTAGTAAGGAAAGCTTTGTCCTTACTATCTGTTCAGGAAAGTTAAAGATGCACTCTTACTCCCAAATAAGGTTTACCACAATTTATACTATTGTTTTAATATTCCAAAAAGGATTAATAAATGTCGGAAACAATGGTTCTTACGAAGGATACCAAGTTTAATTTGAAAGGAGTGAGCATAAAACACGGTATTTCTACCTTATGAGACTATAGTAGACCATAGTAAATATTTTAGCATTCACCAATCACTTAATGATATCAGTTATTACTATTTTCCAAACATGCATTGTTTAGTAAGAAGGTAAAGGTTTATCAGTAAAATTTGAGGTTTGTTATACAAGTGTATGTATGGATTTTAAATAAGAGTGTCACTTTAATCCTTAAAGTCATTATGAAGATAAGTCATTAAGTTGAAACCAATTTTCAGGTTGTTGACAAATGTTTGATGGATGGAGCAGATGAGTTCCTCCAGCTGATGGCCCTGTGTTCAGTGCTTATGAAGCAGATTTGTCAGCCTGATCAGTGAGCGACAGTCAACAGTTTCTACCTCTGTGACAGTCAACAATTGTAGAATACTTATGCAAGAAAAACAGACTAAAAGTCATAATAGTGATAAAAGTGTGGCTTAAGGTGCAGTCAACAGTTAGGGCATCATGGAAGTCAACAGTTTCGTGTACTCACACTTAAAAGATGTAAAGTTTTTGATGATATTACATTAAAAACTTCATTACTTTATTAAGGATTGTTGCCTAGAGATGCCTACAATCAAAGAAAAGGTTTAAAATAAGCCAATGAACAGTGGCAGTCAACAGTTGCTCTCTGAAATATGTGACTGCAGAGTTACGAAATAGTGGCTTGTTAAATAAGATGCATTTGAAGATACTTTTTTATTTAAGCGTACCGGTAACCAATATGTGCTTCGCAAAACTTGTGCCCTTTATGGACAAACAACTGGAATCCGAGTGATAGGTAATTGCTACTGTAACCACTACTGGAGTTTTTGAAATATTACACAGCAAGCATGAGATTACATCTTTTGTATCGTTGCAATGAGGAGGGTTGGGTGTTGTTACTGTTTTGTGCACTACTGCGTGCGCATTTTTAGTGCTATTCATTTATGATGTCATGTCAACAGTAATCACACTAGTTGTTTATAAAATAAAATTTTACTGTCTTATAATAGCCATGTCATTTATGATATAAATCTTAATATAGATACTAATCTGCTTTGTCCAGTTATGATGAAACACTGTCTGCTTTAGAAAGCCAACACCACCATTAACTGACTTGGTGGTGGTGTTAGTAGTTTATACTCCGGGTCCCGGCGTGAGCACATTGAAGGGTCCCAGAGTGACAGTTCAACCACCGCACACCTATCCTGGGCGGTGAACCAGTACTAGGTGCCTTCACTTCTGCAAGGAACTGACAACTTCTGTACATGCCAGGGGCAGTGGTACAGTGCGAATGGTCGTAGAAAGAATTTCATAACCAATCACAACAGAAGTAACCTGGTCCGCCCGGGAATCGAACCCGGGTTGTCCGATTAACAGTCCAACGCTCTACCGACTGAGCTAACCGGGCGGACCATTAACTGACTTGAAGCTGTAATTGGTACAAATTATGCATAATGAGTGTACAAATTATGCATTATCAGTGCAAACAAGTCTGATCTGGAATTATTACTGATTGTTGTTGTTGAAACAGTGAACTTTTTTGCTGTTCGTTTGGAATGTAAGGAATGTTCTCTGGTAAAAATTATCATTATGTCACATTCAGGGTTCTCAATAAGTTTTGGTTGAACTGTCTCAAATAGTAAAGTAAACAATCAGCTTCTACTTATTCTACTGAAAATTCATTTAGTTTTCCAAATTTGAACCAGCCCTATTGCCATTTGAACCGTCCATTTTGGCCGGCAGCTTATTGAGAACACTGCACATTAACATGTTTTATTATATGAATTATTTTTGCTTTGTTTAATGAAGTTAACCATGATAAATGTCTTGATATGCCTCAATTACTTGTTTGATTGACAGTTTTCCTTGCATTAGATATTAGTGAGGTAAAATTCTGGAACACTTGATTTCACAAAAGCAATATAAATTATATATATATTATTTAAATCAAATGTCTTTAAACAAAGGAGTTCAGTTTGTTAACGTAAGTTATTGTGTATGTTAAGCTCATCTGACCAAGTGCTCAAGTGACAGCTATGTTTGTTGCCAACATTTTCCTTAAAAAAAATTCTCCTTAACCACTTGGCTAATTGCTACCAAACTTCACCGGAGTGTTCCTTGGTTGGTCCTCTTCCCGATTCCTCGAAATGAATTGGTTTCATATAGAACGCTTGTTGTCATGGCAACCAAAAGGAAAAAGTTTGAAAATCTCCAGAAACAGCTGGCCAGATCTCAAAATAATTTCATAAAAACATCCTAAGGTGGTCTTTAATTGGATAACTTCAAGCTATGTTAAAACCTGGTTCACAAAAGACTTGCCAACGGGGCAGGGCTTATTTCACTGTATGTCTATATGAAAACTTTGAAAATCTCCTCCTCTGAAACCGTTGGTCAGATTTCAAAATAATTTTAAAGAAATGTTCCTAAGGTGGCCCTTTATCAAATTTAAGCCATGTTGGTTTGTCTAAAACTGTCCAACCTATGACTTTCTTAGCCACCCACCAATGACTTATTTATTTACAAATGACTACCTAGCAACTACTTACATCCATAGCAACCAATGACTTCCTTACCCATCAAGGACTTCCTTACTTAGTAAAAAATGGCTTTCTTAGCAACCATTGATTACCTTTATAATAAACTATATCCACAGCAACAAATAAATCTTTTTTTCAACCAATGACTTCCTTGGCAACCATTCACTACTTTAGCAACATTTTACTTCCTTGGCAACCTTTAAGGTTTAAGCCACCAATGACTTCCTTTCTTAGCAACTGCATACATCTAATTCAAACAATGACGTCATTAACAACAATTGACTTCCATAGCAACAGTCTGCTTCAATCACATCCGTTGTCCCTGGGAACAAATTGCTGACAATGTCTTGACTTCCATAGAAAAACTGTTGATTTCCCTTTACAAGGACCAACCTCCTTATCAACCATCAAGTTACTTGGCAACCACTTACTACCTAGGCAAGCAGCAACATCCTTAATTAATGACTGACATGTTGGTCATTTTAATCAGGTCGGTGATTAAGGGCTATCTTGGCCCTCTAGTTCTTTCAGCTATCATTACAAACATATGCATAAAGGTTAGTGTAGCTCGATTGTGTCATAAGCTAAAAGCCTTTAGAATCACTCTTCTGGGCTGGAAACCAGTACTGGCCCCAATATTACAAAAATATTCCAGTCAAATTGCAACCCTAACTCATTTTACAACATGAAAACATAATATGATTACAAATCTTGCATGTTTTTATACTTTTTGAAAGATGTTATATGTCATGAAATGTGTTGATAAAAATAATGTGTTGATAAAAAAAATTGTCATTATTTCAAAGAAACTTAAGTCAGGCCCTAATTTCTCGAAACTTCTTAAGCTTAACAGGCTTAAGTAGCTTATTTCAATTAACCAAAATACTTACTTAAAAAGAATTTAGATAAATGAAAAAATACTTATTCTGATTATCATGATGATAATTCCTATCTTAAGTATAAACACTCAGTAGTTAATATTACGAAATTTATTGAAAACCAAAAATAGTAAGCTTAGCTTAATCCTGTTATATTAAAGGGACTTAACAAGTTTCGAGAAATCGGGGCCTGGGCAAAAATAGACTTGAGTAATTGTTAAAAAAACAAGAAATTTACTCAAATACATTTCTGGCAGTAGAATATTATTCCCTTGAAATCTTCACCAAAGGCATAAATCAACATATTTATATATTATTACATAATAGGATGCCCCTCAAAGGTATAAAATCGTATGAGTTGAGACTGAGATGGAGTTTTGGCTATAGTTTTTTCGTGATATTGGAGCCAGGTGTCAATTTTGAGGGGCCATGAGAAAGTAGCCCTTGTGGGCTGGAGAGACAACCTCTTGGGTGAGAGGCGGACACCTTAACCACTAGACCATACTCATCCCTCAGTCTACTTCATTCTTGAAGACCAGGGACCAAACAGTTTATTCACCAAATGTAAGGGAGGGGGGGGGGGGGGGGGCATTTATGTTAAGGTAATAGCAAAAGGTACTTGTATATTCATCATCATAATCACTGAAATGTTCATGCATAAATGAAATGATATTATCAACAGTTTTGTTGAAGTCATTTCAAAATAAACACAAAAAAACATGAGCACTTGTCTTGTCATTTGTTAAACTACAATTTAAACCAAATTGTCTATACAGGGGAAATGGTTTGCATTACCTCTTACACGCAATGTGTTTTATATAATAAGAAGAGTGTATACTACTCGTAAGCATGTAAAACATTTCATCAGATTTCCTTAGTTAAAAAAAAACAACAACATAGAAATCATGAGTGATGTTATTCAATGATGATACATTTCAGAGCACTGATGAATGGATTCAATCAGTGGTTTCTTAGATGGCTTACAACAAAAAATGTTGGCTACTGGGCATGTCCTTGTAGTTTTCATTTACATTGGAAATACCATAATGCACTGTATTCAACCAATAGCTATGAACTTTTAATGTTTTGAGATCTGCAGCACTGATCAACTCAGAGAGGCTTGCTTAAAAAAGTCAATGTTGTCAAAAAAAACCTCCCAACATGGTTCAAGATAATAGAATAGAACTTGGTAGACATGTTGCCCGAGACAGAATGCCTACACATTTGGCAAGGCCCATTACTCTGGTTTAAAATGTTGAGTTATCCACTTTAAATATTGCTGTTCCCTCCGCAGAACTATTGTTAAACAATCTGTCCTCAATGTGTGTGCATTATATAGTGTGGTCCATGATCAACGATTACTAATATGTTCTTATTCTGCAAGCAGTTTTGGAAAGTTTATATAACCACATGCATGTGATATTACCAAAACTCAGTCCAACAAAGAGCCATGCAACTTGCTTGTCTGATACTCCTTAGAACTGTTTTGGTTTAAGTCTATAACAATTGCTATGCCTGTAAAAACATCGTTTTTAGAACTTAAATATAAAAATCTGCGATCTACTTTTTGTCAGCAGTCTTACACAACTGGTTTCCATGGACTTGCGCAGACATTGGCTGGATCCAAGACAAAAAATAAAAAAGATGTCAGAACGTTCAATCTATGGGAGTGCAGCTTTAAACAAAGAAGGTATAAAACTTTTACACTTGTGTTAACTGTTTTACCTTCCCTATTTGGAACTCCTCGGCCATTTTCCATCGAAAACAACTTCGGATGTATATGGACGGTTTACACTTTCAGAAATCTTTACATTTAACTACACTGCAAGTAGATCGCGTAGTAATTTCAATTTAGCAGTTAAACTTAATGACTTTACTCTTGGGAAATCTTAATTATTTATGCAATATAACACGTCACATTCAATTAATCGAAACACGTTAAAACACAACAATTAATACTATAATTCAGAAAATTACGAACTATTTCTACTGATATAACCCCGCGGCCTAATATTGAGACAAGTCATACATATTATAAGTGGTGTGAAAACAATAAATCCCTTTTTAGAAGAGATTTGATAGCGAATCTTAATACTATTAATACTATATTCAACGATTTGCACTCTTCACGGCCATGTGACATTGATAAATTGGTCGAAGAATTTTCGTCTGTCGTGCTCAAAAGTGCGGACCCGTATTTTAAGAAATGTATTTATTGCATAACAATAGTAATAGTTACATAAATAAATCCTTAAATGCCTGGATTGACCACGAATGTTTTACGTTCAAAAGGGTGTATTTAGAGGCACTCAATAACTTAAACGTATATAAATCAGTTTTGTGTGATTAAAAAGTGTGTATTTAAAACGCTTGTTAAAAAGAAAAAGACAGCGTATAGGACGCGTAAAGCTAAAGAATTGTGCCGTGTCGGAGTTGCGAAGTAAAAAACCAAAATAATTCTGGAACCACTTTAAATCTAAAACAAAACAGTATTTCAGACAATATTGACACCGAAACCTTTAAGGAATACTTTGCCGGTCTGTACAATGATATACGCTCTACACAAATAGACGAAATAGATAATTTTATCAACGATACTGTTTTTAATATCGATGATCCCACATTTGAGGCACTTAACGTTGCCATAACTCCTGAGGAAATTCGTCTTGCTGTAATAGGTATCAAACGTAATAAATCCTCATGTCCGATTAATAATTTACGAAATGAGTTTTTTATCGATACCATAGATATTTTAGTCGGTCATTTAACGGACTTATTTAACATGATTCTCGACGGTTATTTTCCTTTGTCTTGGTCATACGGTTTCGTCGTACCGATACATAAGAAGGGTGACGTTAATGACGCCAACAATTATAGAGGTATTACCTTAGTTAATTATCTAGGAAAAATGTTTACACTTGTGCTCACTTAAATTAGAGTCGAAAACTGGTTCGATGAAAATAACTTGCTGTCGTATGCCCAGTGTTTTCGAAAGGGATCTAGCACAGAAGATGCAATATTTGTTTTACATAATGTTATCGAAAATGCCATTTTTAATAAATTACAATTACCATGCGCATTTGTAGACCTAAAAAAGGCATTTGACTCTGTTTATAGGAATGCTCTGTGGTACAAACTATTTAAAATGGGGTTGGATGGGAAACTACTTAAAATATTTAGGGCAATGTATTCTGTGGTAAAATCGTGTGTCAAACATTGCAATTCCGTCTCCAATCTCTTTGATATTTCTATTGGTTTACGCCAAGGACAAAATACTTCGCCGGTATTTTTTGCATTATTCCTAGAAAATCTAGAACTGTTTCTACAACAGAACGTTGACTGTGGTATTATCCTATACGATTTATGCATTATGATATCACTTTTTGCAGACGATATGGTAATAATTGGAAACTCCGTAAATATAGCAAAAACTAAGGTCGTAGTATTCCGTAAAAAAGGACCGGTTAGGGCTAATGAAACTAGAGTCTATAGTGGCGTACCGCTTGAAGTAGTTGACAACTTTAACTATGAAGGCACAGTATTTTACTACACGAGCACTTTCGCTTTAAATAATCAATATGTAGTCGGTCAGTCTCTTAGGGCTATAAACTTATTAAACAAAAATATTTACAAATATGCCGTACCTCAGAAAATTGCACTTCAATTGTTTGACTCATTTGTAGGTTTCATCCTTAACTATGCAAGTTCTGTCTGGGGGTTTTCAAAATCGAAAAATATAGAAAAAATCCACCTAAAATCTTGCAAATCGCTTTTAGGAGTTAAGCAAAGTACATGTACAGCGGAGAATTAGGGCGTTATCCAATATATATGTATTAACAGATACGTGCTAATTATTAAATATTGGTTCAAAGTACAACAGTCTAATAATATTTTATTAAATTTGTTATACGGTAAATCAGTTGATTTAAGCGAGGAAGGCCTCACAATTTGGGCATCTAACGTTAAATGTTTACTTGAGGAGAATGGATTTTAGAAGTCTGGGTTAATCCGGGAAATTATAATGTCAAGCTCATTGCTCCAGTCTGTAAACAACGTTTAATTGATAGTTTTCAACAAAAGTGGCGTGCTGATATTGCCAACTAGTGCGAAACTTAATATTCTATATTTGCATCTACACAGTACGTTTGACATGGCTGAATATCTTAATTTATTATATAACAAAACTTATAGAAAATACCTCACTCAATTACGTGTATCAGCGCACATGTTACGTATTAAAACTGACAGGTACGGACAAAACAGACTGCCAAGAAATGAAAGATTATGATTATTATGCCATACATAGGAAATTGATGAAGAATTTCATTTTGTTATAAGATGTAATTGTTTCGATGACCTGCGTTCAATTTTTATTAAAAAGCATTCTTATGTAAAACCCAGCATGTTTAAATTTACTCAACTAGTTAGTAGTAATAACATTAAAGATGTCATGTGTATTCAAGCATTGACAGAGCGTCTTATTTATGACCGCTTTACCATGTAATGATTTGTAGTAACGATCTGATATGACTACTATGAACGTGGCCCTGAAGGGCCTCCGTTCAAAACAACTTTTGTAAAATATTTTTTTGAAGAAACCTATTAATAAATGATATTGTTTAAGTCGTAACCGTATAATCACTGTTGTGACCGCTAATCATCTGCATTTCCATAATGTATCTAAATAACTAGATAAACAGCTTCTTATATCTATAATTATTCACAATATTATTATACGTGAACATTCTCCATATTACTTGAGCTATTCTTCAATTGTTATTGATATTGGCTACCTTGTAACAATGATCACACGTTTGAATATTTCGTTTAATTGTGTATATTTGTTTGACGAGATGCTTTGTTGCATAAGTCGAAATAAACTTCTGATATACCTGCGTACGCCCGAGGCTGTTATCGATTGTAAATGGCCGAGGAGTTCCGAATGTTACATTCCATATCGTAATTTGTATTGAAAAGCACAGCTTGCGAATACACCACCGCTGACATTGTTGGTTTATATTCAGGCATTGATGAGAGTATGTGTGTAACCATGTAATTTAGATTTAAGATGCTTAAGGTTCGTATTTTCCTTTATATTTTGACTTAAAAGTTGACTTCAGTCATTAACGAAATAATTTTGAAGACGTGGCAACATATCAATGTTTCATGTAACAGTTTATGCTTAAGTAAACATGTAATCAACGTACATTGTAATGGTGTTTCTAAATTGAATAGCAATATGTTTTGAATGTTGAAAGCCAAGTATGAAAACGTTAAATGTTTGAAAACACATTTCGTTTTGAGGTTTTGTCTTTTGGGGAAGGAACACATAAATTATAACCTGTACAACATGTTACGGTGTGTTAAGGAGATTATTGATTTTGACGAAGGAATACTGTTTATTAGCTGTTGCATTCAAACGAAATACTTTAAAGCTGCACTCTCACAGATTGAACGTTTTGACAACTTATTTATTTTTTTGTCTTGAAACGAGCCAATTTTTGCGAAAATCGATGGAAACCAGTGAAATAAGAGTGCTGACAAAAAATTAGATCGCAGAATTTTATAAATAAGTTCAAAAAATTATGTTTTATGCATTTTTCTTAAACCGTTATTAACGGTTTAAGCCATAAAACATTAATTTTCGAACGGAAATATGCAAATCTGCGCTCTGAACTTTGTTCAGCAATCTTTCATCATTGGTTTACACATATTTACGCAAAAAATTCCTATTTCCAAGAATTAAAATAAAAATGTTGTAAAAACGGTAAATCTGTGAGAGTGCAGCTTTAAACCAAGCTGTTCCAGACAATTCAACTATTCAACTATTCGTAAGGAATCCGATCAACATGATAGTTCTCTGATAGCTTCATTAACAATATCTTTATATTTTGATGCCTGCTAACCCCATAGAATGTTTTTATAAGGTGTTTGATTGCTAACTACGTGAATGAATTGACAAAATAACACTATACATACAGGTATGAAAGCTCGAATGGTTGCTCTTTATATCAACTGATATCGGACATAAATGACTTATTTTGCAATCTTTAAAGCTGTACTGTCACAGATTTACCATTTTTACAACTTTGTATAAAAAAATTGTCCAAGAAAATTGTTGAAAAAAGATTAGATCGCAGATTATCATATTTCCGTTCGAAAATTGATGTGTTATGGCTTAAACTGTTACTAACTGTTTAAAGCTGCTCTCTCACAGATTGGACGTTTTGACAACTTTTTTTATTTATTGTTTTGGAACGAGCCAATTTATATAAAAATGCATGTAAACCAGTGATATAAGACTGTTGACAAAAAATCAGATTGCAGATTTATATACTTTAGTACACAAATTGACGTTTTATGCATTTTCTTAAACCGTTAGTAACGCTTTTAGCCATAAACATCAATTTTCGGAAATATGCAAATCTGTGATCTGATCTTTTGTTAGCAGTCTTATATCACTTGTTTGCAGATATAAACGCAAAAACAGGCTCATTCCAAGTCAACAAATAAAAATGTTGCCAGAACGGTAAATCTGTGAGAGTGCAGCTTTAAGAAAAAATCATAAAACATCAACTTTTCAATAAAAAAGTTGTCAAAAAGTTCAATCTGTGAGAGTGCAGCATTAAAGATTACAAAAATCATTACTTATTTTTGGCGTAATCTTTACATGTTCCTTTTCTGCACACAAAATCCTTTTAAATGGTACCAAAACAACACGGCACCCGGGCAGCAACAACACGATTTTAAATTTTTTAAGATGGTTCCGAAAACAGTTTTCAAAATGTTGTAATCGCGCGATATTGTATGTGTTTAAAGCTGCTCTCTCGCAGATTAACTGTTTTGACAACTTCTTTGATATTTTGTCTTGTAATGAGCCGTGTTTTGCGTTAATGTCAGGAAATCAGTGATATTAGACTGCTGACAAAAGATTACATCGTATTTGTTCATTTTTATATTTGAAAAATGCTGTTTTATGGCTAAAAGCGTTACTAACAAGTAAGATCTGTTCAATTTTGTGAGGTATCTTATACAGTCGAATCCCGTGCGCTCGAACTCCCAGGGACCGGTGAAAATACCTCGAGTCTCGGAAAAATCGAGCCAAGTGTAAACGTTGACCTTCAGTATAAATAAATCGATCGTTTACATCTAGTTCGAGCCAACGAGGAATTCGAGCCAAGCGATTTCGAGTCAACGCGTTTCGACTGTATTACTGTATTGATGACATTTAATGCCAAGTTTATGCAGTTTAATCCGAGACCAAAAAAAGTAACAAAAAATGTCAAAACTGTCAACCTTTGAGAGCGCAGTTTTAAAAACGTTTATATTAAAGGTTACACAAAATGTTTTAGAAACGGTTCAGAACATTGTCAAAACAGATTTTTATCACGGGATTTTGTATGGTTTTAAAAAGATGTCAAACATTTAAGTCAAACCATTGTATGTTATGTCATATATTCTTCTCTCAATGTGCACACTCTTTATTACATGTCCGTATTTAGGTTTGGTACATGAAATTAAATGACACAGGTCCAAGTCTATAAAACACTTTCATGTCCAATATCAGAATTGTTCTCTCAAATTCTTTGCAAAAGTTGCCTTATACGTTTAACAGATTTTGAGACAATAGTCAGGCTAAATGTGGTTTATGGAGTCACTACCGTCCAAGCCTCTCAAATATGTGTTCACTTTATTCAGTTGTAGGTTCAGTAGGGCGAGGATTCTTTGATTCACTGCCATGTGTCAATTAAAAGAAATAAAGCATGCAACCATGGGTAGGCACTTCCGAATTGGTGAACAGTCGAAACCCGTTGGCTCGAAATCGCTTGGCTCGAATTCCTCGTTGGCTCGAACTAGATGAAAACGATCGATTTCTTTATACTGAACTTAAACGTTTTCGCTTAGCTCGATTTTTCCTGGGCTCGAGGTATTTCCACCAATCCCTCGGAGTTCGAGCGAACGGGATTCGAATGTAATTAGCTCTCGACTGTCTTCCTAATATGGCATGTTCTTCATAATTGAACTTGTTACGTTACTTCCACGTTTTCTCATAAAACTTTATAAAAACGTATATAAAATTTAATAATTCAATTGATATCTTTAATTTTATTTAATTATTGTTTTTCAGATATCTTGATGATCAATGGGTCATTGCAAAAGAAATATTTGATAAAAAAGCCTTACGATGGAATACAACCGACGAGTACAAGCTATTCTTTCCAATATTATGGAAGATATTGGGGTGACACGGTTAACCATTGCAAAACGACGAAGGACTTGGCTTATGAAAGAAGCGATACGATCAGTAAAAGTTTCATTGCAAATTTACAATGCAGCTGCAGAAACGAGATTCAAGAGATTTTACTTTGGAAGCCAAAGTGAGGCAACGACTACTTTAGATATGGGATCAGACATTGATATGCTCTATTGTATTGAAGGTAGTCAAGTTATATGCAAAATGGGTGATTGGAAATATGGCACCAGTAACTTGTTTGTTAAAAAGGACGAACACACTCCGCCACAACACTGCAACCTTTTATTGCTGAAACTTGAAAGCCCAGAACCTGATAGGTTCTTTTCTAGTTTAGATGATGCATCTGATGATGCAATATGTTTAGACGAAGAAGGCAATTCTTTTCTGCTCAATATAGTCAGCTCTTTATATCTTAAAGAGATTTGCCTTCCTGACGAGCACCTGGCAAAACATGGTCCATCAGTTCACTGGGACCCCAATTTTGATTTTGTAAAAGCTTTCAACTGCCCAGCACTGCCAGAAGAATGTAAATACGCCTTTGCTAGGCCGCGTCCAGGGCATTGGCCAAGTGCAAGACTGCTTGACGAAGCAAAGACTGTTGGCGCGTTTGTTGTACCTCAGTGGTATAGCGAAACCCCAACAAATCCGCCGAAACATCCAAATAGGGGACCGTGTTTGAACGATTACTTTCAGACAGTAAATAAAAGAGCACTACTTGAATGGAGATTTTCAACGTCAAACATGGAGAGGCTTTTTGTCTTTGATTGGAATTTGCAACAGTTGAAGGCCTATGTTCTATTGAAAATTATTCGAAAGACATTCCTGAAACCTGTAATTGGGGACAGACTTAGTACGTTTCACATGAAGACGGCTATGATGTTCACCATTGAAAGCTATCCTCCTCATATTTGGACGGATGATAACATTTTGAACTGTGTCAGCCTTTGTCTCACAACTCTGCTCAGATGGATGAAGCTGAAATACTGTCCCCATTTCACAATTGCTAACGTTAACTTGTTCACTGGAAAGATTCACACACACGAGCTACCCCGATTGATTGAACTTATTTCGAGCTTAGTTTCAACCCACATGCAGTGTGTTTTTGATATTGAAATGGACTACATTGGCGAAAGACTTTTTAGCAAAGTTGCAGGCTTTCGATGTCCGTGTCCATCTTGGATTCAAGCTAATGGCTTGGTGGCAGTTTCGATGGCAGCCGAATACACTAGCGAATACTTCAAATGCTTGGTGGAGATTATGCACGGACTCGAGAAGATGGACTACAGCGAAGTTGTTTTGATGATTCGACGGCAGACTGGTATTTTGAAAAAGTGGTGTGACAACGGAAGCGACCTTGAAAAAGAAGCTGCTGGTGTACTTCAGCCGATGTGGTCAACAGCATCAATCAGAGTATCTAAGTGTATGGAGCTGAAAAGAAAGATCCCACAAAAGATTATGGAAATGAATACTTTGCGAGATGATCTGGGTTCAGTTCCATGTAAACTGAAGTATGCCTCAATGTTCTATTGCAGTGGTCAGTACAGCGCCGCGGCAGCGATTTTGTCTGCTTGTGAACGAAAGCTCGCCACTGCTGGATGGCAAATAACACTCATACCCGGTCGCGAATGCAGATTTCCTTTAGGAGGAACGCACAGCATATTTATAATGCGCTCCAACATTGAACTTTTCCATTCCATCATAGTGACGAGTGTTGTGTTTTCTCGCCACGAAATGCATTCTCTACCTGGACGTCTTGTATATGAAATGTTCAGAACTGTTACCAACGAGGACAAGCTGGATAGACACCCATACACGGACATCTGGATGGATTTTGCCGTGGTTGATCCTGTCCCTTTCCTGTACTATCTGCAGTTTCTTACATACACTGAAATGGGAGACGCGAACGAAAAACAAAGAGCTTTGGACAAGCTGGTTGACCAAATCAAGTTTGATAATGGTCAGTTTGAAACTTTACTCAATATGCTTGGCCATTGTTTAGAATTGAACGGAGAATACGTGGGCGCCTGGAGTCTCTACAAAGCATCCCTGAGTCGCTTTCGTCGCAATAACGCGACTGTGTGGCATATGTGCATATTAGTCAATCTGCTTATCAGCAATTGTTTTATCGCTAAATAACAAAGCGTATATGTATACAGTTATAATGATAAGAGAAGTTTATTGTTCAGATCTTAACACATGTTTCGAGTGAAGCTGGAATCACCAAAAACATAATCTTTAATTTATTTATTTTCGTTTGTATTTGAATGCCAATTGAAAGTACACACTGCTGTTTTCATAATTAAATGAGGACAATATATTGTTAATCAAAAGAGGAGACAGTGTGTACCGAAAAGTTTTACAAAGAAAATAATACAAATATGCCTGAGCTGCCTAGGCTTTTATTTCGAACAAATCTCAGATTTGAACATCAACATGAACAACTGCTACATATAATGACAAAAGTGATTCTGGAAATGATAATGAAGTATAGATCAGGCGTATTCCGTTAATGTTTAAGTGTTAATTTGAGTATGTGCATGGCATGGTATCTCCGTGGTTTGGTGTTTCCTACCTATGTTTGTAATGCATCTGTGCGCGGCAGGTTGTCTCCGCGGTTAGGTGTTCCCTACCTATGTGTGTTATGCATCAGTGCGCGGCAGGTTGTCACTCTAGTTTGTTCTTCCCTAACTATGTATGTAATGCATCTGTACGCGGCGATTTGTCACCCTAGTTTGTTATTCCCTAACTATGTATGTAATGCATCTGTGCGCGGCAAGTTGTTTCCGTGGTTTGGTGTTCCCTACCTATGTGTGTAATGCATCTGTGCGCGGGAAATTGTCTCCGTGGTTTGATGTTACCTACCTATGTGTGTTTTGATCTGTGCATGGCATGCTGTCTCCGTGGTTTGTTGTTCCCTACCTATGTGTGT
Source organism: Mya arenaria (assembly GCF_026914265.1). Lineage (NCBI taxonomy): Eukaryota > Metazoa > Mollusca > Bivalvia > Myida > Myidae > Mya > Mya arenaria. The sequence goes on from NC_069136.1 coordinate 45,558,580, forward strand.
AATGCATCTGTGCTTGGCATGCTGTCTCCGTGGTTTGGTGTTCCCTACCTATGTGTGAAATGCATCTGTGCGTGACAGTTTGTCTCCGTGATTTGGTGTTCCATACCTTAGTGTGTAATGCATCTGTGCGTGGCAGGTTGTCTCCGTGGTTAGGTGTTCCCTACCTGTGTGTAATGCATCTGTGCGCGGCAGGTTGTCTCCGTGTGTAATGCATATGTGCGTGGTAGGTTTTCTCCGTGGTTTGGTGTTCCCTACCTATGTGTGAAATGCATCTGTGCGTGACAGGTTGTCTCCGTGATTTGGTGTTCCATACCTTAGTGTGTACTGCATCTGTGCGTGGCAGGTTGTCTCCGTGGTTAGGTGTTCCCTACCTGTGTGTAATGCATCTGTGCGCGGCAGGTTGTCTCCGTGTGTAATGCATATGTGCGTGGTAGGTTTTCTCCGTGGTTTGGTGTTCCCTACCCAAGTGTGTATTGCATCTGTGCGCAGCAGGTTGTCACCCTGGTTTGTTGTTCCCTACCTATGTGTGTAATGCATCTGTGCTTGGCAAGTTGTCTCCTTAGTTTGTTGTTCCCTACCTATGTGTGTATTGATCTGTGCATGGCAGGTTGTCTCCGTGATTTAGTGTTCCATACCTATGTGTGTAATGCATCTGTGCGTGGCAGGTTGTCTCCGTGGTTAGGTGTTCCCTACCTGTATGTAATGCATCTGCGCGTGACAAGTTGTCTCCGTGCTTAGGTGTTCCTCACTTATGTATTTTATGCATCCGTGTGTAGCAAGTTGTCTCCGTTATTATTCGGCTCCAGAAATGTATCCCCATATTAAATGCCAATCGGCGGGAAAAGTGTTTTTGCTAATTATGAAAATGGTCGTTTTATTCACGTTTATTTAAACGTAGCTCTCGGTGCAACCTTATGTGAAGCATGCGTTGCAAATTCAAGGAAACAACCTTTCAGCGGGGAATTGTTCAAAAGAGCCAAAGTTTTTATATAAGCACGAGATCTGATATGTGCGAATCCATGCTCGGCGTACCATTAATTAGCGATTGTTGTTATTAAAACAAAAGTTATTTCTACAAAACCGACTGTCTTTAGTTGTAAAATGTAGTAGCAGGAATTTATTCATAAATCGATACATAAATTTTACTCAGTTTACTTGTATATTTAGAATACAACCTACATTTTTATCCAATGCAATTGCAGATAGATACCCATTAAGCACTATAGACTTAATCATTAGGAATATTAACTTTCGCAGGGGATTAAAGGTCCGCCTTCTGCCAATCATCCGATACACACTCCCTGCGTCAGATTTTGCGTTGTAAATGTATCAGCCAATGAGGTATTCTAAGTCAGTTAGATGACCTGAAGTAAATTCTTAATAAATAATAATGGGTGGAGTCATCTTACTATTACTTGGGCTGCAAACTTTCATTGACAATGTACGTGGAAAATGTTGTAACGCTGTATGATGATGTGGACCAGTCAAAATGTGTCGGGTAATGCACCAGTCAATTGTAACCACGCCCCCTCAAGGGTCTGGGGAAAGCGGGAGAAATGGACCGTGTTTTTACCTTTCTTGTGGCCCCGCAGAGCCGGGTGAATGCGGTGGTTTTGTCTTTGCGCCAAAATAGCGGGGAATGATCCTAACCTAGGGTCCATTGAGTGCGGGGGCATTTGGCGGGCATTTTACCAGCAGTTCGTACACGTAGAGTAGGGATTTTACCCGGGCTTGGCTTGACCGAAAGTCAAAGTCCCCGCTATTCCCCGGACCTTGGGGGCCGTGGTTACAATTGACTGGTGCATAACGCTAGTTGCACGCTGGGTTTTTAAAAGAAATCATGTCCAACAGTATTCGTTCACTCTGACACTACATTATTGGTGTATTTATATGATAGAAGCTAGTCATGTGTCCCTGATGTACGCATACCAATGCATGTGAATCATCTGTTTTAATTAGCCATACACACCCGCATGGTTGAGAATGTGGGTGTTTTTTTTTTAAATATTTATATGAAAAACTACAGAAACAAGCTCAGTAGCAAAAACATACATATATATATATATATATATATATATATATATATATATATATATATATATATATATATATATATATATATATATATAAAACTAGGTATGTTTATCAAAATTGTTAGGTTCCGCCTTGGAACGGTCAGTAAAATGTAAATTTACATGAGGGTTTAAACCAGTGCACAAACCTCACTTTTATCCCAACAATCCTAAATAAAGAAACAAACGTAAAAGGTAAATCTTATCAAAGTATGCATTCACTTGAGGAAACTTAATAATAAAACAAATAATGATAAACTTATAGGTAAATCCCAAGTACTTCAATGATTAGAGATACCAACTCTATCTACAGACGAAGGAATACAATTCAGAGCACCTAATGCAAAAACTTTTCAAAGATACGATGCAGTCATTGTTTGAAACAATGAGCATCACACACAGTCTGCCTTATAAAATAAAAGGTTTAAAACTGTGTGATCATAGAGTTTTATAATAAAAAGCATCATTGTACTAAAACTGGGAACAAATAACGAAAACATTATTAAAAATCATCACCAACTTATAAAACCAACTTATTTTCAATCATAAGGTTGTTCAGTCCCAACGTATATTTTAATACAAAGCAAATCTCATCCTTAAAGATGCACTCTTACTCCCAAATAAGATTTACCACAAGTAATACTATTGTTTTAATATTCCAAAAAGGATGAATAAAGTCGAAAACAATAGTTCTTATGAAGGATACCGAGTTTAATTTGAAGGAAATGTGCACAAAATACAGTAGTTCTACCTGATGTAACTATAGTAGATCACACAGTAAATATTTTAGCACTCACCTATCATTTAATATTTTTGCGTTTTCAGCTATTAAATACACGGTTACAAACTTGTTATAAGTAATTCATATTTTCCATAAATGTATTATTTAGTTAGTAAGTTAAGTTTTATCAGTCAAAATGTATGTTCGTTATACATTTGTATGTTTTGATTTTGAATAAGAGTGTCACTTTAATACACAACGCGATGAATCACTTGTATGTGTGTGCATTGCATAACATAAAAATGTATAACCATTTGTAAAATAAACAGGTTAGTCCGTGCGTCAGTAATCCGTAATATATACCATTCGGAACTCCTGGTCATTTTTTTTATCGAATACAACCTCTAAATAATAGCAGGAGGAAGATGTCCCATTTATATCGTAATAAAAGGCGAATATTGGTTTCTGGTATAACATGATGTCGAATACTGTTAAACTGTCATCATTGTTTTATAACTACAAATATACTCTGACTATGTTTACAGTACTAAAATATCAAGTTAGTTAATGTGCGTGAAGTTAGCAGCACAACAGCATAGCAGCAAGCTGCCAGCAGCAAGTTGATATGCTGCTGGCAGCTAGCTGCAGGCAGCTAGCTGCTACATTTTTTAAATATGAATATAATGATTTATATGAACTATATACTACTTTAGTTAATCATTGTATGCGTTCCAGCTGTTTGTAGGATTATAAATAGTGGTAAGAAAAAATAAGATTTTACTGTTTTAGCTTAATGTTTGGTAAACTTTTGATTACTTCGGGTCTTTTTGATAAGCGGTCCACCAACACAGTTATTTTCTTGCGAAAGAAAAATTTCTCGGGCCAACGGGACCATACCAACTAAACGTAATCTTTATTGATAGTAAGGAAACTACAATGCCTAAGATTTGACTACCATTACGAGTAGGTATGATAAATGTTCAAATACCATGCGGACGAAAAGTGCAGGGATGAACTAGGCCACGAGCCCTACAATGTGTGCTATTTCGATAGTTGGAGCTTTTGTCCTGAGTAGGCGAAAATAGAGCTCGAAAATCGAAATTTGCTGCTGTAAAAGCCATTTTGGGGACGCACTGACCCGAAAATTCGAGTAAGGGGACCATAACGAAAAGTGCAGGGATGAACTAGGCCACGAGCCCTACAATGTGTGCTATTTCGATAGTTGGAGCTTTTGTCCTGAGTAGGCGAAAATAGAGCTCGAAAATCGAAATTTGCTGCTGTAAAAGCCATTTTGGGGACGCACTGACCCGAAAATTCGAGTAAGGGGACCATAACGAAAAGTGCAGGGATGAACTAGGCCACGAGCCCTACAATGTGTGCTATTTCGATAGTTGGAGCTTTTGTCCTGAGTAGGCGAAAATAGAGCTCGAAAATCGAAATTTGCTGCTGTAAAAGCCATTTTGGGGACGCACTGACCCGAAAATTCGAGTAAGGGGACCATAACGAAAAGTGCAGGGATGAACTAGGCCACGAGCCCTACAATGTGTGCTATTTCGATAGTTGGAGCTTTTGTCCTGAGTAGGCGAAAATAGAGCTCGAAAATCGAAATTTGCTGCTGTAAAAGCCATTTTGGGGACGCACTGACCCGAAAATTCGAGTAAGGGGACCATAACGAAAAGTGCAGGGATGAACTAGGCCACGAGCCCTACAATGTGTGCTATTTCGATAGTTGGAGCTTTTGTCCTGAGTAGGCGAAAATAGAGCTCGAAAATCGAAATTTGCTGCTGTAAAAGCCATTTTGGGGACGCACTGACCCGAAAATTCGAGTAAGGGGACCATAACGAAAAGTGCAGGGATGAACTAGGCCACGAGCCCTACAATGTGTGCTATTTCGATAGTTGGAGCTTTTGTCCTGAGTAGGCGAAAATAGAGCTCGAAAATCGAAATTTGCTGCTGTAAAAGCCATTTTGGGGACGCACTGACCCGAAAATTCGAGTAAGGGGACCATAACGAAAAGTGCAGGGATGAACTAGGCCACGAGCCCTACAATGTGTGCTATTTCGATAGTTGGAGCTTTTGTCCTGAGTAGGCGAAAATAGAGCTCGAAAATCGAAATTTGCTGCTGTAAAAGCCATTTTGGGGACGCACTGACCCGAAAATTCGAGTAAGGGGACCATAACGAAAAGTGCAGGGATGAACTAGGCCACGAGCCCTACAATGTGTGCTATTTCGATAGTTGGAGCTTTTGTCCTGAGTAGGCGAAAATAGAGCTCGAAAATCGAAATTTGCTGCTGTAAAAGCCATTTTGGGGACGCACTGACCCGAAAATTCGAGTAAGGGGACCATAACGAAAAGTGCAGGGATGAACTAGGCCACGAGCCCTACAATGTGTGCTATTTCGATAGTTGGAGCTTTTGTCCTGAGTAGGCGAAAATAGAGCTCGAAAATCGAAATTTGCTGCTGTAAAAGCCATTTTGGGGACGCACTGACCCGAAAATTCGAGTAAGGGGACCATAACGAAAAGTGCAGGGATGAACTAGGCCACGAGCCCTACAATGTGTGCTATTTCGATAGTTGGAGCTTTTGTCCTGAGTAGGCGAAAATAGAGCTCGAAAATCGAAATTTGCTGCTGTAAAAGCCATTTTGGGGACGCACTGACCCGAAAATTCGAGTAAGGGGACCATAACGAAAAGTGCAGGGATGAACTAGGCCACGAGCCCTACAATGTGTGCTATTTCGATAGTTGGAGCTTTTGTCCTGAGTAGGCGAAAATAGAGCTCGAAAATCGAAATTTGCTGCTGTAAAAGCCATTTTGGGGACGCACTGACCCGAAAATTCGAGTAAGGGGACCATAACGAAAAGTGCAGGGATGAACTAGGCCACGAGCCCTACAATGTGTGCTATTTCGATAGTTGGAGCTTTTGTCCTGAGTAGGCGAAAATAGAGCTCGAAAATCGAAATTTGCTGCTGTAAAAGCCATTTTGGGGACGCACTGACCCGAAAATTCGAGTAAGGGGACCATAACGAAAAGTGCAGGGATGAACTAGGCCACGAGCCCTACAATGTGTGCTATTTCGATAGTTGGAGCTTTTGTCCTGAGTAGGCGAAAATAGAGCTCGAAAATCGAAATTTGCTGCTGTAAAAGCCATTTTGGGGACGCACTGACCCGAAAATTCGAGTAAGGGGACCATAACGAAAAGTGCAGGGATGAACTAGGCCACGAGCCCTACAATGTGTGCTATTTCGATAGTTGGAGCTTTTGTCCTGAGTAGGCGAAAATAGAGCTCGAAAATCGAAATTTGCTGCTGTAAAAGCCATTTTGGGGACGCACTGACCCGAAAATTCGAGTAAGGGGACCATAACGAAAAGTGCAGGGATGAACTAGGCCACGAGCCCTACAATGTGTGCTATTTCGATAGTTGGAGCTTTTGTCCTGAGTAGGCGAAAATAGAGCTCGAAAATCGAAATTTGCTGCTGTAAAAGCCATTTTGGGGACGCACTGACCCGAAAATTCGAGTAAGGGGACCATAACGAAAAGTGCAGGGATGAACTAGGCCACGAGCCCTACAATGTGTGCTATTTCGATAGTTGGAGCTTTTGTCCTGAGTAGGCGAAAATAGAGCTCGAAAATCGAAATTTGCTGCTGTAAAAGCCATTTTGGGGACGCACTGACCCGAAAATTCGAGTAAGGGGACCATAACGAAAAGTGCAGGGATGAACTAGGCCACGAGCCCTACAATGTGTGCTATTTCGATAGTTGGAGCTTTTGTCCTGAGTAGGCGAAAATAGAGCTCGAAAATCGAAATTTGCTGCTGTAAAAGCCATTTTGGGGACGCACTGACCCGAAAATTCGAGTAAGGGGACCATAACGAAAAGTGCAGGGATGAACTAGGCCACGAGCCCTACAATGTGTGCTATTTCGATAGTTGGAGCTTTTGTCCTGAGTAGGCGAAAATAGAGCTCGAAAATCGAAATTTGCTGCTGTAAAAGCCATTTTGGGGACGCACTGACCCGAAAATTCGAGTAAGGGGACCATAACGAAAAGTGCAGGGATGAACTAGGCCACGAGCCCTACAATGTGTGCTATTTCGATAGTTGGAGCTTTTGTCCTGAGTAGGCGAAAATAGAGCTCGAAAATCGAAATTTGCTGCTGTAAAAGCCATTTTGGGGACGCACTGACCCGAAAATTCGAGTAAGGGGACCATAACGAAAAGTGCAGGGATGAACTAGGCCACGAGCCCTACAATGTGTGCTATTTCGATAGTTGGAGCTTTTGTCCTGAGTAGGCGAAAATAGAGCTCGAAAATCGAAATTTGCTGCTGTAAAAGCCATTTTGGGGACGCACTGACCCGAAAATTCGAGTAAGGGGACCATAACGAAAAGTGCAGGGATGAACTAGGCCACGAGCCCTACAATGTGTGCTATTTCGATAGTTGGAGCTTTTGTCCTGAGTAGGCGAAAATAGAGCTCGAAAATCGAAATTTGCTGCTGTAAAAGCCATTTTGGGGACGCACTGACCCGAAAATTCGAGTAAGGGGACCATAACGAAAAGTGCAGGGATGAACTAGGCCACGAGCCCTACAATGTGTGCTATTTCGATAGTTGGAGCTTTTGTCCTGAGTAGGCGAAAATAGAGCTCGAAAATCGAAATTTGCTGCTGTAAAAGCCATTTTGGGGACGCACTGACCCGAAAATTCGAGTAAGGGGACCATAACGAAAAGTGCAGGGATGAACTAGGCCACGAGCCCTACAATGTGTGCTATTTCGATAGTTGGAGCTTTTGTCCTGAGTAGGCGAAAATAGAGCTCGAAAATCGAAATTTGCTGCTGTAAAAGCCATTTTGGGGACGCACTGACCCGAAAATTCGAGTAAGGGGACCATAACGAAAAGTGCAGGGATGAACTAGGCCACGAGCCCTACAATGTGTGCTATTTCGATAGTTGGAGCTTTTGTCCTGAGTAGGCGAAAATAGAGCTCGAAAATCGAAATTTGCTGCTGTAAAAGCCATTTTGGGGACGCACTGACCCGAAAATTCGAGTAAGGGGACCATAACGAAAAGTGCAGGGATGAACTAGGCCACGAGCCCTACAATGTGTGCTATTTCGATAGTTGGAGCTTTTGTCCTGAGTAGGCGAAAATAGAGCTCGAAAATCGAAATTTGCTGCTGTAAAAGCCATTTTGGGGACGCACTGACCCGAAAATTCGAGTAAGGGGACCATAACGAAAAGTGCAGGGATGAACTAGGCCACGAGCCCTACAATGTGTGCTATTTCGATAGTTGGAGCTTTTGTCCTGAGTAGGCGAAAATAGAGCTCGAAAATCGAAATTTGCTGCTGTAAAAGCCATTTTGGGGACGCACTGACCCGAAAATTCGAGTAAGGGGACCATAACGAAAAGTGCAGGGATGAACTAGGCCACGAGCCCTACAATGTGTGCTATTTCGATAGTTGGAGCTTTTGTCCTGAGTAGGCGAAAATAGAGCTCGAAAATCGAAATTTGCTGCTGTAAAAGCCATTTTGGGGACGCACTGACCCGAAAATTCGAGTAAGGGGACCATAACGAAAAGTGCAGGGATGAACTAGGCCACGAGCCCTACAATGTGTGCTATTTCGATAGTTGGAGCTTTTGTCCTGAGTAGGCGAAAATAGAGCTCGAAAATCGAAATTTGCTGCTGTAAAAGCCATTTTGGGGACGCACTGACCCGAAAATTCGAGTAAGGGGACCATAACGAAAAGTGCAGGGATGAACTAGGCCACGAGCCCTACAATGTGTGCTATTTCGATAGTTGGAGCTTTTGTCCTGAGTAGGCGAAAATAGAGCTCGAAAATCGAAATTTGCTGCTGTAAAAGCCATTTTGGGGACGCACTGACCCGAAAATTCGAGTAAGGGGACCATAACGAAAAGTGCAGGGATGAACTAGGCCACGAGCCCTACAATGTGTGCTATTTCGATAGTTGGAGCTTTTGTCCTGAGTAGGCGAAAATAGAGCTCGAAAATCGAAATTTGCTGCTGTAAAAGCCATTTTGGGGACGCACTGACCCGAAAATTCGAGTAAGGGGACCATAACGAAAAGTGCAGGGATGAACTAGGCCACGAGCCCTACAATGTGTGCTATTTCGATAGTTGGAGCTTTTGTCCTGAGTAGGCGAAAATAGAGCTCGAAAATCGAAATTTGCTGCTGTAAAAGCCATTTTGGGGACGCACTGACCCGAAAATTCGAGTAAGGGGACCATAACGAAAAGTGCAGGGATGAACTAGGCCACGAGCCCTACAATGTGTGCTATTTCGATAGTTGGAGCTTTTGTCCTGAGTAGGCGAAAATAGAGCTCGAAAATCGAAATTTGCTGCTGTAAAAGCCATTTTGGGGACGCACTGACCCGAAAATTCGAGTAAGGGGACCATAACGAAAAGTGCAGGGATGAACTAGGCCACGAGCCCTACAATGTGTGCTATTTCGATAGTTGGAGCTTTTGTCCTGAGTAGGCGAAAATAGAGCTCGAAAATCGAAATTTGCTGCTGTAAAAGCCATTTTGGGGACGCACTGACCCGAAAATTCGAGTAAGGGGACCATAACGAAAAGTGCAGGGATGAACTAGGCCACGAGCCCTACAATGTGTGCTATTTCGATAGTTGGAGCTTTTGTCCTGAGTAGGCGAAAATAGAGCTCGAAAATCGAAATTTGCTGCTGTAAAAGCCATTTTGGGGACGCACTGACCCGAAAATTCGAGTAAGGGGACCATAACGAAAAGTGCAGGGATGAACTAGGCCACGAGCCCTACAATGTGTGCTATTTCGATAGTTGGAGCTTTTGTCCTGAGTAGGCGAAAATAGAGCTCGAAAATCGAAATTTGCTGCTGTAAAAGCCATTTTGGGGACGCACTGACCCGAAAATTCGAGTAAGGGGACCATAACGAAAAGTGCAGGGATGAACTAGGCCACGAGCCCTACAATGTGTGCTATTTCGATAGTTGGAGCTTTTGTCCTGAGTAGGCGAAAATAGAGCTCGAAAATCGAAATTTGCTGCTGTAAAAGCCATTTTGGGGACGCACTGACCCGAAAATTCGAGTAAGGGGACCATAACGAAAAGCGCAGGGATGAACTAGGCCACGAGCCCTACAATGTGTGCTATTTCGATAGTTGGAGCTTTTGTCCTGAGTAGGCGAAAATAGAGCTCGAAAATCGAAATTTGCTGCTGTAAAAGCCATTTTGGGGACGCACTGACCCGAAAATTCGAGTAAGGGGACCATAACGAAAAGTGCAGGGATGAACTAGGCCACGAGCCCTACAATGTGTGCTATTTCGATAGTTGGAGCTTTTGTCCTGAGTAGGCGAAAATAGAGCTCGAAAATCGAAATTTGCTGCTGTAAAAGCCATTTTGGGGACGCACTGACCCGAAAATTCGAGTAAGGGGACCATAACGAAAAGTGCAGGGATGAACTAGGCCACGAGCCCTACAATGTGTGCTATTTCGATAGTTGGAGCTTTTGTCCTGAGTAGGCGAAAATAGAGCTCGAAAATCGAAATTTGCTGCTGTAAAAGCCATTTTGGGGACGCACTGACCCGAAAATTCGAGTAAGGGGACCATAACGAAAAGTGCAGGGATGAACTAGGCCACGAGCCCTACAATGTGTGCTATTTCGATAGTTGGAGCTTTTGTCCTGAGTAGGCGAAAATAGAACCCGAAAATTCGACTGAGGGAACTTTAGCGAAAAGTGTAATGTTGAACATTCTTCGTTTAACGCTCCTTTGGCTCATGTTCAGCTAGGCATTGTCAGGTTCATTCGAATCAATCATGGTTATTTAAAACTCATTAAAAAGTATATGTAACTGATTTCCAGGCAGGGATCTATTCTGCATGTCAATGGAGATTTATTACCGCCGGCTAGTAGACAACAGGTTTGAATCCTAGGCGCTGATTTGCAATTGAAGTGGGTCCGTCTAACGCAGGTTCGAATTAAAATTGCCGAAAATAAAACAAACAATTGGCGAATAACACCTGCTCAACAAAAACAATAGCTTTATATATTTAGAGACAGATATTGCCAAAAATTTACATTTATTGCTTTATACTAAGAAATTTGCAATCCCCAGTTCGCATCTAACGACAAACATTCTAATGCCGAGCAAACTATTGACTAATACCGTACATACGTATCAACGAAGGGTACACAGAGGTAACAGTTTGGATGGTATAAAAGGTACGGAGTGTAACCAGTGTTTAAGTAGAGGGGGACAGAGGGGGTTTCATTAAGCAAATTCTGTGTCACAGATTTGCACCAAAAAGTTGTTTTTTTCTGTAACGAATCTCAGGACATTAATCTAATAGAATTTGTTACGCTTTGAGTGTCATAATTGTAAAAAAGTACCAAAATGTAAAAAAAAGATTGTGTCCGAGACTGGGTTCGAACCCGCGTCGCCAAAATTGAAATTCGGCGTCTTCCTTACTGAGCTACCATAACTATGGGAGACATAATTAAATTATAAAGCTATGTCAATAGTATCACGTGATAACACCGACTAGCCAATCACACATAAGGAATGAATTCTACCTGGTAGACATACCCAGTAATCTTTTTTTAATGGCAAAATACAATATAACTGCTAAACTTAAATAAATTGTAAACTATGTGGTACTTTAATTAGTAAGTTTCAATGCATTGTACACATTTGCAACAAAGTATACGCTGAACTATTTAAACAACATATTAGACATTGAAACACTGATTTTAAATCCTCATCATCCTGTCATTGGAATGTTAAGATAACAGTGACTTTGATTGTTAAGAAATACTGCAGATCACAAGTGTTTCCATTTAACTTCTAGAGCAGTAAAGATTCTGAAGTTATGAACTATTGGCTCAGTATGTTCTTGTACAAAATAAATGGCTGTGTACGGCTGTATCATGTCAAGTAATTTATTTCTCTACATTTATTTCCGTACATACTAAAACCTTTTAACGATTTAGTACGTGAAAATGATCGACTTCTTTCATTTCAAGTGAAACATTTCATCTCTTGATCTCTGGTTATAGTGTAGCCCTTTGTTGAGTCATTTTAGTTGCTATTAGCAGCCACCCGCTGTGATTTAATTTCTGCTCCCATTATCTGGAGTTCCTTTGATGATGCTTAATTAATATACTATAAACTGTCAGCAGCGGGCGTTTCTTATGTAATCAACTTAGATCTGACCTATTTATAACTTTTTCCAGCAGGGGTCGTTCACTGCGTTTGTTTGATCAAAAATTTGATGGTCAGTAACACTTACTGGCAATGACATCATACCATTTATAACTTGAGAAACAGGTACTGTAATTTAAAATTAAAGATTTATAAAGCAAAGCGACTCATTTAATATTTTATTTAAATTGTTGTACTGTTATAATAATTTATTTGTGTTAAGAACTATAAGGCAAAACAAAGATTTGGTTAGGGTTAAAACAAGCATTTTTTATAAGGCTTGATTTAAGAATATTGATATAAGAACGTTATTTTCCATTGGCGAATAGCGTTAAAGAATTCCTGTATAAAACGTAAAAATGTTTAAACTACATATTAAAAAAGATGCACTCTTATTCCCAAAGAAGATGTACCACAAGTATTAATACAATTGTTTTAATATTTTTTAAACCAATCGGTAGGGTCGCGCCTATATGTAGGTAGGGTTTGTAAGATTTGATTGAGGTTTTTTTCTGTGTCATTCTTTCTCTTCAATATTTAAAATATGAAAAAAGCAAACAGTTGCTTTCAATAATAATAAAAAGTAAATGTTGTGCTTAGTTTGTTATTTATAGGGTGGAGGGGACAGAGCCTTGAATCCAAATTTCGAAATTATATTTGCAACTTTTAAGTGTCCAAAAAAACAACTTTCTGAAATCCTTAAAAGATGCAGAGATCAGTTTCGTTTCAAAATTAAATTTGGACTCACTGACAGTATAAAATGACCAGATTATATATAAAAATGTGCTTTCTATAAGCCATACATTATAAGTTTAGAACCCATCATGTTAACCTTTCTCGATCACCAGAATGTTGATGATATGTGACTATACTCTGGTTCAATCGCCAAGATTCGGAGAGCCGACAGAGACAATTTCAGCCAATCAGAGGCGTTTCACTGTATTCTATTAATAGATTATCTTGCAGTCGGTAAACCTTGGCGATTGCCTATAGCCAATGAAAAAGAGCCTAACATAACACAAATAAAATTAGAACACCTGAAAGCAAGCGTGGCATGAGACGGCTTATCATACTTCATGAATGATGATTCACAACATGTGTACCGCATTTTGTTCTAACACTGCGGAAAATGGTTGAATTTACGGGAAAGAACGGTCCCGTACATGGGTAGGTATAAAAGAGTGGCCGGACCGGACCAAATGCGGACCAACTGAAATCTCCGAACTGTTACGGAAATCGTTCGGAAGTTTACCTAATTTCCCGACCAAATTAAAATACGCATTGCTATGTTTCATAGATATTTTATTATGTCTGGTTAAAATAATAATAATAATAATAATAATAATAATAATAATAATAATAATAATAATAATAATATTAATAGTAATAATAATTATTATTATTATTAAATACATACATACATACGTACATACGTACATACGTACATACGCACGTACAAACGCACGTACAGCCGCACTTACAGATGCACGTACAGGCTCACAGACAGACATAATAAAACTTTAATAAATATAATATCTATAAAACATAGCAATGATTATGTTTATTTTGTCCGGTCCAGCCACTCCAACACAAGATTAGAAAAAAACGAACGAATTCCGTAACAGTTCGGAGATTTCCGTTCGTCCGGATTTGGTCCGGTCCGGCCAGTCTTTTAAACCCAACCACATAAATCTTTAATATACGGGCGTGTTCGACCCAGTACACCCAACGTGTACGGGACCCGTACACGAATACGTATACGTAACACCACGTGTACGGACTTCCGGTTATCCATTCCCACACCCGTAGATATACGGAGTTATCAATAAATATAAAAAAATGTCATTTTTTGTATTTCTTTTACGTACTTTTGAAGAAAAACATATTTTATGCATAGCATTTTTGGCAAAAATATATATATGTATGTACGGAGCCCGTACACTCGCATGTTCGGGATGGATATATAATAATAATAATAATAATAATAATAATAATAATAATAATAATAATAATAATAATAATAATGAAATAATAATAATAATAATAATAATAATAATAACAATAATAATAATAATAATAATAATAATAATAATAATAATAATAACAAAAAATAAATAATCATGATAATATTAATAATAATGATTTAGTTACATTGTGTGTTATATTTCCTTAAATAAATTTTCTTCTATTTTTCTTAAAGCGTTTCTATAATACTAACGCTTTAAGAAAAATAGAATTTTCGGCAGATTGCCAAATAGTTGAGATCATTATTGTGAGATATCTTAATGACAGAAATGAACACATTGATGCCAAATTTAGCTCAACTCAACTCAACTCATGCCAATGGGTGGGTTAGGGTCAACCGCTATCAATGAAAATAAAGTTAGTAATGGGTAATAAATTATGAGAAAAGTAAGCTTACAATTAGAGCCGTATTAAATACATTTAGGAATAAAAACAATCTGGTTTGCTGCTTCTTAAATTGGACGGACGGACGGACGCACGGACGGAATGACGGGCGGGCGGGCGGGCGTCCGGTCGGACGGGCGGGCGGGCGGTCTTAAGGATGGACGGACGACCAGACATGTTTTTGTCGTAATCATGTTATTTAACGGTTTCTTGCCAAAAAAATAAAAATGCTCCGACTATCTGCACTAGTGAGTGTGGCGGATCCGTGGTCTTGAAATAACACACTTGACTATCAATCCAGGCGTCACAGGTTCGATCCCCCGTCGCATCACTAACAAAAACTAATCGTCTTCCGGAAGGGACGTTAAATGGGGGTCCCGTGTGACAGTGCTATACACTGGTGCACGTTAAAGAACCAGTGTAGCTCTAACATTCAGGGTTACATTCTGTCTTTGCACAATGATCCAAACACCTAAAATGACTAACAATCTTAATGGAGCACTCGCCGAATGGGCAAGGCTCGAGTGCGAATATAAATAAGCTTACACACCCACACAGTAATGAGTATGTCCGCCCTGTTAGCTCAATCGGTAGAGTGTAAAACTCTGAATCGGACAACCCTGGTTCGATTCCCGGGCGGACCAGGTCACTACTGTTGTGATTTGTTATGAAATCCTTTCTACGACCATTCGCAGTGTACCACTGCCCCTGGCATGTACAGAAGTTGTCAGTTCCTTGCAGAGGTGAAGGCACCTAGTACTGGTTCTGCCCAGGAGTGTTGTGCGGTGGTTGAACTGTCACTCTGGGTCCCTTAAATGTGCTCACGCCGGGACCCGGAGTATAAACTACTAACACAGTATTGAGTGAGCTCAATCGATAGAGCGTTGGTAAAAATATAATATAAAGATAAATATAAGATAAAAACAAATCTGGCTTCTTAAAAATAATAACATCCAATTAGAAAACTTGAAATTAATTTCGATTTCAATAATCTGTTTTTAAATAGCAATCGGTCTCTAATCTTAGATATGATTTTATTTCATCAGCATTCATCAAAGCAGGTGTTACAATTTATATAATATTGTTTGAATATATTATTTGTTCATTCATACATTACTTCATTCATACATTACTTCATTCATACATTAATTCATGCATACATCAATTCTTTCTCACTCACTCACTCACTCACTCACTCACTCACTCACTCACTCACTCACTCACTCACTCACTCACTCACTCACTCACTCACTCACTCACTCACTCACTCACTCACTCACTCACTCACTCACTCACTCACTCACTCACTCACTCACTCACTCACTCACTCACTCACTCACTCACTCACTCACTCACTCACTCACTCACTCACTCACTCACTCACTCACTCACTCACTCACTCACTCACTCACTCACTCACTCACTCACTCACTCACTCACTCACTCACTCACTCACTCACTCACTCACTCACTCACTCACTCACTCACTCACTCACTCACTCACTCACTCACTCACTCACTCACTCACTCACTCACTCACTCACTCACTCACTCACTCACTCACTCACTCACTCACTCACTCACTCACTCACTCACTCACTCACTCACTCACTCACTCACTCACTCACTCACTCACTCACTCACTCACTCACTCACTCACTCACTCACTCACTCACTCACTCACTCACTCACTCACTCACTCACTCACTCACTCACTCACTCACTCACTCACTCACTCACTCACTCACTCACTCACTCACTCACTCACTCACTCACTCACTCACTCACTCACTCACTCACTCACTCACTCACTCACTCACTCACTCACTCACTCACTCACTCACTCACTCACTCACTCACTCACTCACTCACTCACTCACTCACTCACTCACTCACTCACTCACTCACTCACTCACTCACTCACTCACTCACTCACTCACTCACTCACTCACTCACTCACTCACTCACTCACTCACTCACTCACTCACTCACTCACTCACTCACTCACTCACTCACTCACTCACTCACTCACTCACTCACTCACTCACTCACTCACTCACTCACTCACTCACTCACTCACTCACTCACTCACTCACTCACTCACTCACTCACTCACTCACTCACTCACTCACTCACTCACTCACTCACTCACTCACTCACTCACTCACTCACTCACTCACTCACTCACTCACTCACTCACTCACTCACTCACTCACTCACTCACTCACTCACTCACTCACTCACTCACTCACTCACTCACTCACTCACTCACTCACTCACTCACTCACTCACTCACTCACTCACTCACTCACTCACTCACTCACTCACTCACTCACTCACTCACTCACTCACTCACTCACTCACTCACTCACTCACTCACTCACTCACTCACTCACTCACTCACTCACTCACTCACTCACTCACTCACTCACTCACTCACTCACTCACTCACTCACTCACTCACTCACTCACTCACTCACTCACTCACTCACTCACTCACTCACTCACTCACTCACTCACTCACTCACTCACTCACTCACTCACTCACTCACTCACTCACTCACTCACTCACTCACTCACTCACTCACTCACTCACTCACTCACTCACTCACTCACTCACTCACTCACTCACTCACTCACTCACTCACTCACTCACTCACTCACTCACTCACTCACTCACTCACTCACTCACTCACTCACTCACTCACTCACTCACTCACTCACTCACTCACTCACTCACTCACTCACTCACTCACTCACTCACTCACTCACTCACTCACTCACTCACTCACTCACTCACTCACTCACTCACTCACTCACTCACTCACTCACTCACTCACTCACTCACTCACTCACTCACTCACTCACTCACTCACTCACTCACTCACTCACTCACTCACTCACTCACTCACTCACTCACTCACTCACTCACTCACTCACTCACTCACTCACTCACTCACTCACTCACTCACTCACTCACTCACTCACTCACTCACTCACTCACTCACTCACTCACTCACTCACTCACTCACTCACTCACTCACTCACTCACTCACTCACTCACTCACTCACTCACTCACTCACTCACTCACTCACTCACTCACTCACTCACTCACTCACTCACTCACTCACTCACTCACTCACTCACTCACTCACTCACTCACTCACTCACTCACTCACTCACTCACTCACTCACTCACTCACTCACTCACTCACTCACTCACTCACTCACTCACTCACTCACTCACTCACTCACTCACTCACTCACTCACTCACTCACTCACTCACTCACTCACTCACTCACTCACTCACTCACTCACTCACTCACTCACTCACTCACTCACTCACTCACTCACTCACTCACTCACTCACTCACTCACTCACTCACTCACTCACTCACTCACTCACTCACTCACTCACTCACTCACTCACTCACTCACTCACTCACTCACTCACTCACTCACTCACTCACTCACTCACTCACTCACTCACTCACTCACTCACTCACTCACTCACTCACTCACTCACTCACTCACTCACTCACTCACTCACTCACTCACTCACTCACTCACTCACTCACTCACTCACTCACTCACTCACTCACTCACTCACTCACTCACTCACTCACTCACTCACTCACTCACTCACTCACTCACTCACTCACTCACTCACTCACTCACTCACTCACTCACTCACTCACTCACTCACTCACTCACTCACTCACTCACTCACTCACTCACTCACTCACTCACTCACTCACTCACTCACTCACTCACTCACTCACTCACTCACTCACTCACTCACTCACTCACTCACTCACTCACTCACTCACTCACTCACTCACTCACTCACTCACTCACTCACTCACTCACTCACTCACTCACTCACTCACTCACTCACTCACTCACTCACTCACTCACTCACTCACTCACTCACTCACTCACTCACTCACTCACTCACTCACTCACTCACTCACTCACTCACTCACTCACTCACTCACTCACTCACTCACTCACTCAACCCACCCACCCAGCCAATCAGATAAACACCCACCCACCCACCCACCTTACTTGATTACAAAATTCAAAACTTTTTTATAACATGGGCGTACGGGAAAGAGTGCATTTCCGTATATCCATAGGGTACGGGAACATCCGTACATCTGTAATATACGGGAAATGTACACGCCCGTATATTTTTCGTGTACAGGAATGGTATAAACCCGTACGCTCAACGTGTACGGAAGAGCATAAATTCCCGTACACTCAACATGTACGGAGACCATACATGTCCATCCGCTCAAGATAAACGGAGATGTATGGTACCGTACATTCATCAAAATTTTGTTAGTACCAGTCGTACATCAACCCTACCAGCATTGTCGATTTTTATTATTTATTATTATAAACATGTCGCCTTAATTTCATCAAAGGTTGTTAAAACCCACCAAAAGCATAACATTTCCTACACAACGGGACCCTTACTAACACATTGCGGTTTCCCTGCGTAACACGGAACAATGTATACCAGTGTATGATTTAAATGTTGTTCATATCATGTATGCTGTCAAATATAACACCAAATTACCTGACTTTATAACAAAATTCAAAACCTTTATAACATGTGTGTACGGGAAAGGGTACATTACCGTATACCCGTAATGTACAGGAATTGTTACTATTCCGTACACTCAGTGTGCACGGGAACTGGTTTATTTCCGAACATTAATATAATGCGGGATTTGTACAAGCCCGTATATTCATCGTGTACGGGAATAGTGTAATCTCATACTCTCAAAGTGTACGGAATAGCATAAATTCCCGTATTTTCAACATGTATGGAGACCGTTCATGCCCGTACACTCAAGATATACGGAGATGTACCGTACATCCATCAAAATAGTATAAGTACTAGTCGTTAGTCAATCAACTCAGTATTGTCCGAATTATTTATTTTTATAATTTAGACCTCTTTTGAATTTCATCAAAAGCTATCGAAACCCATTAAAGCATTAAATTTTCTAAAAAGGTATTTTTTACTGACACCATCCTGTTTTTTTAAGAAACTGTGATATGTTTAAGTCAATGGTATAAATGACTTTCATATTATATGTGCTATCAAATTAAACCCCCAAAGACCTAAATTGGCTACAGAATTCATTGTTTTTTGTTACAACACGGATGTACGGGTTAGTGCACGCCCATACATCGAATCCCGTATACTCAAGATGTGCGAGTTTTATGAATATACGAATCCGAACACACCCGTATACTCAGCATCCCGTACACTTACCGTACAAATTGGATGTACGGGTTTCAGTATATTCCCGTATATTAAACCATTTTCCGCAGTGTAACATCTTCAATCCGTTAAAGTTAGTCCAATATAGCCAAGAGACATTCGGAGCTCCTCGGCCATTTTATCGAAAAAAATATACGTTATTCTGCTCAATCGTTTAAGACATTCGAGAGGACAATGAGAGGGAAATACTTATGATTAACACCTTTATTGTTTATGGGATTTTCATAAGTAACTAAGCTTGATTGGTTATAATTTGGCGATTATCTCGTAATTACTTTTTAATATCAAATATGTATTTCTAGAAATGGAACTTGATTTTGATATTTTAAATATTTATTTTTAATAACTCCGTCAGAGAAGTTAAACAGTTAATTGTGTCAAAGTCAATTTAAAGAACACCCGCACAATATTGTCCCGTATAGTTCCGAAAAAAATACAATTATATTGACCTTGAGTGTTCATTGTATTGACTTCTGCCTAGTTTAAGGAATATTTGCCATGATAATCCACTGCCGTGCATCTTCTCAATATTACACTGGTGTCACAGTAGGGGCCATTTCCTGTGTATTTGTTAATTGGCTCCGGGCCTTTTAGGTTGACACTTTTCGAGTAGATTATCCTACTAATACATATAAACAATATACACAGCTATAAATGAATTAATTGAATAAACCAAATTAATATGACTGATAAGCTTTTAAACTGTGATATAGCATTTATATTTAAACCCATTTTAAATTAAAATATATTGGTGGGTTACTATATATAGCATCACTCTTGTTCTTATTCAAAGGCATTGTATTAATACGGTTATTATCGTTTGAAAGCAACAACAACAAAAGATGAAAAGTCCAATTCTATAATAAAACCTTTATAACCGCACGGCTGGATTCCCAGATCGGAGAACTGCTAAGCAGCACAAGGCCGTTAAGATAACTTTCGTTATGACTTTGTATTAATATGTTCGTGTATATGCTTATGGGTGTGTGCTTGTGCGCGCGCGTGCGTGCGTGCATGTAAGTGTGTTTGCGTTTATTCATCGGTTCTGTATAGTGTGACTTTTTGAATTGCTATTCGTAAATATGGTTGGTATTATTTTACTTTGTACTGTGATGATAAGAAATATTACTGTGTCTCAAGCATTTAATGATTTTTGCCTATCAATTATATAGTTAATATGTTTTCGTGAAAAAGTTTAAAAATTATAATAGGGTTATACAAGAATAAATTAAATCAGTAGGGTACTTATTTAATAAAACAAGAAAGGATCTTTTTTCAAGAAGGACATTTGCAGATACAAAGTCACACGGTGCAAGATTCATCCTCGTATGCGACCGCGCACCCCGGTTTAGTGAGTGTAGGATGATATCCCCCCGGATGATTGCCCCCCAGACATTAGCCCCTAGGACCATATCCACCCGGATGATAGCCCTCCCAGACAATAGCCCCCCCCCCCCCAGACAATAGCCCCCCCCCCCTGCATATATATAACTGACTTTACATATATACACTCTTTTAAATTTGCATATTCATAAAACTCATAAAACAAAACAAAAATGCCATTTAGTGGTCCTTTTCTGGTTCTCTATACAGACTTGTGAATCAAGTGTTCAGCGAAAAAAACCTATAGTTACAGTTCAAACAGTGCATTTGCAAATGTCCCTATTACCATCTAACCGAATTGTAGTGTTGAAGGGTACAATGAAGGGTGACCAATGTTGTGGGAATTAGTGTTACAAGTTCGATTTTGACTTGTAAAAATAGTCCTCACAATTTCGAGTCATTGAGCTTTGAGATTATCATACAAATTTGCTTAAATAAACTGGTTATAATATGCATTTTAATATTGGATGGGGGGGGGATATCGTCCGTTTTTCACTAAGACGGGGGGGGGGGGGGGGCTATCTTCCGGGAGGGCTATGGTCCTAGGGCCTAATGTCTGGGGGGCAATCATCCGGGGGGATATTATCCGTACCTCCGGTTGAGTAGTGCAGCTTCACCGAGCCCGAGCCACACTGTCTTAGCGGCACGTGCATTTGACCAGCTTGTGGTATTAGCTGACATAACTGCGAGTCGCTGTTTAAGTGCAGACAAAGTTTTATCGTTCAAATGACTCAAGTCAAATTAAGATGTTAAAAGTTGGTTCTTTATTAATTCCCCTTTTACGTTTAATTGTCACGTCCGGCTATTGATATAATGTACCAATATTATTTAATAGAAGAAATACAAAGATCCTAGTTAATTCTCTAAGTGTTTCCATTACAAAGGGTCTTTTCCTGTATATGTCAAATTTGGGAGTAGTCGGTCCCTGCTAAAATTAAAATGAAATATGGAATCATTGTTGTGACTCGGAGACCAATGCATATCCCTGATTAGAAATAAGAGATGTCTAGTTGGTTTGGTTTTGGTTATTTTAAATGCAAAACAGGCATTGCCTTTTGAATGTGCTAGTTAACTATACATGTCAATATATGAGCATACTTTCTTAACATGCACTAGTTCACAAAGCCAAAAGTAACGCCGAATCAATGATATCCTCATTAACATTGTTATTATTTATGGCCTTTCTCAACCAAATGTTTGCATTGGTGGTCCGCTCATGAAAAAAAAAACCTGCCGTAATCAAAATTTTACCAAATAAGCTAAATCAGTAAAATCTTTTTTTTCTTACTCCTATTTGTATTCCTATAAACAGCTGAAATAAAAAACAATTATATACTATTGTATTATAGTAAATATATATTATTATTTTCATAGTAAAAACGCAGCAGCTAGCTGCCAGCAGCACAGCAGCTAGCTGCTGTTGCTGCTAGCAGCTTGCTGCTATGCTGCTGTGCTGCTAACTTCACTCACATAGTTAGTTAACGTTTGTGAAGTCTATTTAGAGCTGCACTCTCACAAATTGAACGTTTTTTTGTTTTGTTTTTTAAATTGTCTTGAAAAGACCAGATTTTTGCGTGAATATCTGCAAACCAATGATATAAGATTGCTGACAAAATATCAGATCGCAGATTTTCATATTTCTGTTCGGAAATTAATGTTTTATGGCTTAAACCGTTACTAACGGTACTAACGGTTTAAGAAACATGCATAAAACATCAATTTTTGAACTTAAATATAAAAATCTGCGATCTATTTTTTTGTCAGCAGTCTTATATAACTGGTTTCCATGGATTTTCGCAAAAAAAAAAATAAAAACTTTCAATCTATGATGTTCAGCTTTAAGTGGTATACACACACTGTTGTAGGTGATATATTCTACTTACAGTTCGAGGGTTTAGCACTTGACTATTATCACGCCTGCTGTTTCTTTATCGAGTAATAAACGTATTGCAATAAGCCCGCTAGTTGTATTTAGAGCCGCTCATACTACTTAATCATGACGTATACTCTTCAATCGTAACAAATCGACCATCTCCGACAAGCTTCGAGATTATCAATAATGTTGGATACTGGCCGAGGTGTTCCGATTGGTATACATTTATCTACGTTCGGAACTCCTCGGCCAATTTTATCGAAAACAACCAAGGATGTATTTGGACGGTTTGCATACTCAAAAAGTGGTACGTTTAAGTTCGCTGCAAGTAGATCGCGGAGTAATTTTATTTAGCAGATAAACTTTATGACTTAACTCTTGGGAATCTTAATTATGTTTGCAATACTTCACTTCACTGGCAATTAGTTTAAACTTGGATCAATAAATACAATTCTAAAACACTACATTTAATTAATGATATAATTAAAAAAAATACGACATACTTCAACTGATGTATTGGCATGATCCTAGGTTGTTTTCAATAAAAATGGCCGAGGAGTTCCGGATGCTCTTATTTACTGTTTAAACTTCCGTTTCCTGTTTTGCGCATGAAATTTTATTCAACAGCTAACATATGCTGGCGAATATTGTACGGCCGAAATTGACTCACTCAGCTGCAAGTTATAGTTAATCAGGATGCGTGTTAACATGTAATGAAGATTTAAGATGCTCAAGGTAAAAATGTTCTTCATATTTTTTCTTAAAACTTTATCTCATTTCCTGAACACTTAATCTTTTCATGACAAAAGGGCGGCCTATCCAGGACTCCACGGGAGAAAGTCATTCCGTTCCCTTGTCATTTTGTACCCTCTGTTTTTCAGGCGGTTCTTGTGTACCTTTCGGTCGGTCACTTGCTAATCTACCGTTGATTTCTTTGTATCCTACCAATAGATTAAAGGTTATTTCATATATTACATATGTGCAACTTAAATTAGCAAAAGAAAGAACTATTTGCTTATTGAACTTGCATAGGGCAAGCAATAACCATAATTTGATCGACGGTCGGGTACAAAGTGACTCAGTTTACGCAAACATTTGCAAGGTTTTTTTATATTTTATTTTAAGGTTTGTTTTAAAGTACGTGAAATAAAAAAAATATCTCAGACATGTGTCATGATGTGTTTCAAAATGTGTATGTCATCCATCTTAAGTTTTTACTTTTTCAGACGTGTTTTCAGCTTCTTGACACTCACAGTCTGAAAAACATACCAATGTACCTATTACCGTTAATTGCTACACTAAACATGGTTTTGTTCCAACCTATAGCTATCAAAACAACCACATTCTCGCATTACAACTTTAGACAATTTTTTTATACATATGCTATAAGTACTGATACAGAAATTCGTTGAAAAAATAAACAGCGACACGGTTTGGAATATCTTACCGTCGTTATTGTTATTGGTAGTAACAAATAAGTGAAGATCGATGAATTAAATATTACATGATAAAAATACGTTTAAATACCTAATTATATAAACATTACTTTAACCATTTTTTTTTTTCACATTTTGTATTCACTTTTTATTCATTTAAAGGGGCTTTACACCGTGTGATGAAATAGCGAAAAAAATTTGTCGAAAACTGATATAAACTTGGTATCGATGTGTACAATGCATTGAAACTAACTAACTGAAGTACCACATAGTTTACCATTAATTTATTTTTCGCATTTTTTTCGTATTTTTCCATTAAAAAAGATTACTAGGTATGTAAACCAAGTAGAATTCATTCCTTATGCGTGATTGGCTAGTCGATGTTATCTCGTGATATTACCAAGTTTGTTAAATAGCTTAAATGTTCCAAGTGTAAAGGGAAAACCACAATACTGGACTGCAATTTTGGCGACACCGGTTCAAACCCGGTCTCCGACTTGATTTTGTTTACATTTTGGTATTTTTTTAACAACTATGATATCAAAGAGTAAAACATTTCATTAAATAATTGTCCTGAGATTCGATACAGAAAAAAACCTTTTTTTGGTGCCAATCAGGTGTATAGTCCCTTTAATATTGACAAATAAACTTAATTTCATTTGCATATGACTACGTTTTTTTTAAAGTACAGTATACAATTGATCAAACAGAAACTTCCGTTTCATAGACTGAAAGAGTCTGTTTTATTTGAAAAAATATAGCATTATAGACATTATAAGATAAAGGTTACGAAATGACTTTCTGTCAGCTACGAAATTATTGTCTGAAGGGTACGAAGTGACCGAAACCTTGATGGTACAAAATAGCTAGGGTACGAAGTGACCGAAACCTGGATGGTACAAAATAGCTAGGGTACGATGTTACCGAAACCTGGATGGTACAAAATAGCTAGGATACGAAGTGACCGAAACCTTGATGGTACAACATAGCTAGGGTACGAAGTGACCGAAACCTGGATGGTACAACATAGCTAGGGTACGAAGTGACCGAAACCTTGATGGTACAACATAGCTAGGGTACGAAGTGACCGAAACCTTGATGGTACAACATAGCTAGGGTACGAAGTGACCGAAACCTTGATGGTACAACATAGCTAGGGTACGAAGTGACCGAAACCTTGATGGTACAACATAGCTAGGAAACGAAATGACTGGTAACCGACACCAAAGACCCCTTATGAAAATATGGAACGCCAAATGTACATTAACTGAATTATTTGAAGTGCTCTTCAAATAGTTAGAGACATTTAATGTAAAGCCGCCATATTGGAATGAAATAATTTACTTATTTGATATGTATATAAATCTCACAATATCGTGATAGTTTTAGGGTTTAATTAAGGCACATGTGCGAGGTAATATATTTTTATTCTCAAATACTTACGTGTAGCTGGTTCTTGGAATTACATGTGTTATGTAGTTCGGCTTTTAAGGGGCAGGACACCAGCTGATACATTTGTAAGAAAATATTTGTTTTTCAAAAACATACTTAAAATTGACATCGTTGTGTACAACACAATGAATCTTACTAACTTATGTATCACATCGCTTATGACACAGGCGTCTTTTGCTTTTTTTTCACATTTTTCCAATTTGAAATCACATGATGGGTTGTCAACGTAAAGCCTAAAAATAGCGGGAAAATACAGATGAGGCAGGAACATGAATGTTGCGTTTATTATTTTAATCATGATGTAAAATGATTTCTTTCATGCTTTTCGATGAAATATGGGGTTTTACCAGTGAAATAACAACAGTGAAAATATCAATTTGATATTTTCACTGCAAAATAAGGAGTGAAAATATCAACTTTCAGAACTACTTTAAATTCCTTTGTTGTTACATGTACTTGCCTTGATCAAAACAGAACACTGGACCTCAATAAATTATGTCAAAAAATGTTTAAAAAAATATAAAAGAAATGTTTTATAAATTTAAACAAATAAATATATAATTGGAAATTAACAACTTACCGTTTATTACCGGTTATCCCGTTTATCAAACATTTTACTGATCTTTGAAGCTGAATGTTCGAACATTTGCTTTCATACCAAACAAATTACAGACAAAAACAACTGTTCGAACATAAATAAAATTTTATATCATCGTTCAAATGTATTTTGAACTGTTAACCATTGTAGTACGTAAAATGAGCTTCCTGGAGAATTCACACAACAATTTACAGATAGATCCGATATTTTTTACCCCACCCACACCTCAAAATGTGTCAACAAACTAGTGTGGCATTTACTCTTTTAATATCTGGAAAACAAACATTTTAAAGCGAAACAGACTGGTCTCTGACAGTAAGATGACTAAATATTAACTTACTATAAAAACACGCGTACATGCAGCCTTAAACTAAGAAAAATGGTTAAAATCCAATGAGTATCCACATTTGTTTTGCTAACACATTTGACCTTCCAAATTTTCATTCTTTAAATAGCGGCGTAGTAATTTGGTTATGATTCATCTCCATCTTAAAATAAAAAGTGTTTTCATTATTTTTGGAACATATGTGCACTAATAATACTTCATTGTTTACTGTTCATAAAGCTTTGCAATAAAAAACGAGCGAATATTAAGCTATAAGAATGAATAGCAGAGAACTATTTCTCAGCAAACCGAAAGTAGAAAAGTTGACAGCTATAATTATGCATGAGGGGCGCCCCACGGGTAGCGGCGTAAAGCCCACCCTTTTCAAAAAAGGGGGTAATTCAGAAATAAATAAAAAAAACAAATAAAACTCCGAAAATAAGCATAAAAGAAACAGAAAATTTGTTTATTTCAGTGTAAGATCGTATTTGATTTCACTCGTGATCATAAAAAAACTACATTTTCACTCGTGGCTTCGCCACTCGTGAAAATATGTTTTTCTATGACACTCGTGAAATAAAATATGATCTTACACTGAAATAAACAAATATCCTCTATGTATTATCGACCTCCTACTAGCTCGCATTGACAAGTCTAGGCTTTTTAGTAGTAAAAGTGTATTTACCGATTTTGGGACCAATGAGTGTCAAGCCCCTTATAAATGGCATTGAAATTTGGTAAAGGTGCGCAATTTCTTAGTGACAGTGACTCTCTGAGTGAGTCCAAAATTGTTGAGTTTGGTCGAGATTTTACAAAGTGATGGTCTTTTGTACATTGTATGTTGGGTAAATACAGGGAATGCACAAGTGAGTCGGCTCCATTTTAGAATAATAAAGAGAATATACATTGCAAATATAGTTATTATGGTTAAAGCAACTGTGCACCAAATGATCAATTTGCAAGAAAAAAAGAAAATTGTCGAAAACTGTCAAAATCTTGGTATTAATGAGTACAATGCATTGAAACATACTAACTAAAGTACCACATAGTTTATTTAAGTTTAGCAGTTATTTCGAATTTTCCATTAACAAGACTACTGGGTATGTCTACCTAGAAGAATTTATTTATGTGTGATTGGCTAGTCGATGTTATCACGTGATATTACTGAGTTAGGTATATAGCTTAATTATGTCACCCGGTTAGAGTAAGCCGTCGTAGCTCAGTGGATACGACGCTGGACTGTAATTTTGGCGACACGGGTTCGAACCCCGTCCCGACACATTTTTTTTTTGGTTCTTTTTTTACAATAATGATATCAAAGCGTAACGCATTCTATTATTCCCTTTATGGACTATTTACACCCTCCCCCATGGTTATTTATAACTTTATCGAGACACATTTCTTTGAACAACCTATTTGCCAACCTTTCACCGAAAATGGTCATAAACAGTTTACTATAATTGCGCAAATACACGGAACAGCTTGAGACTAAACTTCCTTTCTGATTTTTATATACTTTCATAATCTTCATTACCATTGAATTATGGCAACTTAAGACAACTTCTTTTCAAAATTGGCTATTTTGTCTGGAAAATTTAGGTGCCAACTCAAAAATCTATGAAAATATCCTATTTTAAACTACACACACGACAACTCTATTTTACCCGAAGTTAATACAACAGGTTCGAAATTTATGTTTTATCGGTTCCTGTCTGTAAGATAAGTTTCATATCTTCATTGAACTTCGTTCCAATGGCATTAAATAGCTGGGAAGCATACTGGCACCGGATTTTCAAACTGAATCATTTTTTTAAAAATAAAAAAAATCTCATAATTCCGAATTCGGTATTATAATTTTTAGTTCGGAATTGACCTTACGACAGCGGCTTCTAAGCCACGCCCCCTGATATCAAGGGAGCGAACTCTGTCTATGTCCGTCAAACAAACGAGGAAGTAATGGCGTCTCGCGTCGTTTCGCTTTCCGATATTCCTGACAAATTATCATAAATGTGACATTACAATGCGAAAAAAATAGAAGTCAAAGGAATTTGTAACTGGCTGCTACATCGGAAGGCTCGATATATCTTTAGAAAATGACGATATCTAACATTGACGGGGTGAAATCTATCCAAGTCAGAGAAAATCGGATAGCCGCCATGTTGTCAACATTGACATCGATACAAAGGAAAAGCGTGTGTGTGACGCATACTGTAAATGCAAACAAGGGTAAGTTTAACTTTTAATAACACCGGTCCTTCTTACAGTATTGTTGAATTAAAGATTAAATCATCGCACAATATGAGGAAATCATAAATGGCCCGAATGGGGAACCCGGAAGTGACATTAAATAACAGTTACATGCCAGCTATACAGTATAACCTTGTATTCTATAGTATGAGCAGAAATGGTTTATTGGTGTTATGCATAAAAAGTTTCAGTTCTAAGCGATTTGAACACTCCCCCTTATGAATAATAATGTAATAGTTGACAAGTGACAATCGTGGGTGATACCAATCTGTAACTTTTGCATTGCTCAAACATTCACATGCTTTGATTTTTGTTCTTACAGAAATTGTGGAACATGTTCACACACTCTGGCTGTAAAAGTAGACCTGGGAGGAAAATTGCCCCCGGTGTATGGCTCGAACTCACAACCACCAGAACACTAGCCCGGCGCTCTAACCAACTAAGCTGACCGGGCAGCTGGTTCTAACCCACACACACTACCCTCCCCCCATTTACCGGTTAAGGCTGGTGGAGGGTCTCCTGCTATTTACCGTTGACACCATTAAAGTATTCTGATTGATGGAGATAAGGAAGTCCCCTTATTATTGTCTTCAACAAGCCTACCGCAACAGGGGACCTAGCATAAGACCGGAAACCGCCCCCCCCCACGCACACACACATGATATTTGCCAGTCCAGGCAATGTCAACCGCAAGAGAAAACCAGTGATGACAAGTTTTACAAATAATCGGTAGGACCTATTTTAAAGCTTTTTATAACATTTAGTTTTACTTTGCTGTACAAAAGTAATGGACTATTTGTCCAGAGAAAAACAACAACCACAAAACATTAGCTATTATCTTGTCAATATTTCATTATGATATACATGTAGGAAGCAAACATCAAAGGCAGTAGCATTTACAGCTAGTATTAAAATATTTAACAATACATGTAACTGATTTATTTTAATATTGGCATCTTTTATTTATTTCAGGAAAGTGTGGTCTTTTGAAGAGAGTTCTTGAAGTTGTTCAGCATGTTGTTTTGATGGATTCTTGGAAGGATGTACCTCTATGATGTTAGCTCCAGTTCTGGATTATAACACCAGTTGTTGAATATTTAATATCAGATTTATTAAATACATTGTTGTTTTGCAAACATTACTTTAACTTTGATATTTCTTTGATGTTTATGTATGATATTGTAGGTGAATGTCTCTTTATTGCAATGGCAAATATATTTTAAAATATATAGCATTAGCAGAAGTTATTTTCACTGTTAAAGCTGCACTTTCACAGATTGATCACTTTGACAACTTACACAGGATTTGATTGCATTTATCATATTTTGGCTCGGAGAAGTTTGCTTTGTGATTTATATATTAGGTCTTAATTTAAAGAATGCCAAAATAAGCCGATTCTGAGACAAAAAATGTCAAACTAGAATTCTGTGAGAGTGCAACTTTAAGAATACTATTAATCGAGTGTGCATGTGATCCGGACTCTGAACATTGGATGAACTATCATTAAATATTGTAGATTTACGTAAATTGCCCAAAATATAAGAATAACAATGAAAATATGTACATGTTTGACTTGTTCTTTATTCATAATAAGTCTAAGTCTTTACAGCACATGTTTGGCAGAATCAAGTTCTAATGAACATAATAATTGATTTAAATGTACAGTGAAATAAATTGTTTTATACAGAAAATAATACCTTAACGATTCAGACCGATCTGTTCTCGTATTTTTTTGGTGGCTCAAATATTTATCTGAGTTTTGGAGGAGGCCTAGCTGGTGTGAGCTGGTCAAATACAGTAGCTGCTTGAGGGTCAGGGTTTTCTTGATTGGATTTCCCGTCGACAAAGTGCTGATATGAAAATAAGAAATCTATGAAATGTGTCGGAATGACAGCTACAAAAGCCATTGTTTACATAGGATCCATACGAGTAGATGAGATTCGGAAGCATGCGATGGTTCGGACAAAAATTTAGTTGTACGATATTTCCTGATTTACTTTGAAAGCAAAGCAGTTTATAAAAACTACATAACGGTATCAACAAAAATACCTCTATCTTGAATGAAATCAATCGTGTCCATGTTTAACCTGATATTAAATGGCCATTAGGCTTAATGCCGATTTGACAACACAAGCCAAAGCATAAATGTACGATGTTTATAGTTTAAAAATAGTAACACTTATTTAGGTAATGCACGGACAATTTCAGTATTAAATAAATTTTGAGCGGATTGAAATAAGTAGTTTTGTTCAAAAAAATACTTTTGTACAGACGTATAGATGTTTCGCCTTTGAACGATCTTTCAAAAATTCCAAGTTCAGCTGTTGATGAGGTCTTCCACAGAGTCTGATACAGCACTTGTATTTTTCTAAATAACTCGCTGGTTTCGAATACGGAACGAATTGGAAGCCATCTTTAGTCGGCCTGGCTACCTTGTATCCGAATTACAAGTGCCATGACAACACCTTTTTACCATAATACTTAAAAAGGCGAGGAATTGCCAGCGCATATATATGACGGACTCTGGTCAGTTTGACGGACAAAATGGCGGATAGCAACACGGCTTATCAGCCCTGCATTCTGATTGGCTGATAGGACCTGTCAATCAAATCCTGTCGTAAGGTCAATTATAAGATTGTTTTTGATTTTTTTTTAAATGATGGAGTTTGAAAATCCGGTGCCAGTGGAGAAGCCGGACGCGTCTAGCAGGACAGAAGTAATAAAAGGGCATCTTCTGCGTGCGTTTAATAGTTACGACAATGAGGGTGTAATTCCTCCTAATTTGCCCAATATCAAATATTACAACTCTGGTGGAATGAACCCTAAGGCCATTGGACCGTATTCAATAAGCAACTAAGATTGATCTTAAATTTAAGATAAGAAACTAAGTAAAGTGATTTGATTTGCCTGTATATTTAGCTGACCAATACGCTGAATGGAACCACTGAAGCGTGTCTTAGGATTAAGATAAAAACAATACATTCGGAACTCCTCGGACGTCTCCGTGGCCTAGTGGTTAAGGCTTCCCTGGTTATTAAGAACACGATGGTACACAATTTGCTTTTGAAGATCACGATAGTGGTATGGTTGGAGAAAGAGTTCTTCTGATTCGATTGTCAACCACGTCGCTGAGTAGACTTTGGGTAAAAAAATGAATATTAAATATGCAGTCAGTCTTAATATTTTAATATTCGGAACTCTTCGGCCATTTGCTATGGAAATCAACCTCGGATGCATATGTACGGTTTACAATGTCAGAAATCTTCACAATTTAACTACGCTGCAAGTAGATCGCGTAGTTATTTCCATTTACCAGTTAAACTTAATCACTTTTATCTTGGAAATCTTACTTTTGTTTGCAATAATACACTTCATTGGCAATCAATTTAAACTTAGATATACAAATACATGATAAACCACTACATTTAAGTTTTAATATTTTTCAAAATTTTACTAACTTCATCTACTGATGCGGCATACATCCGAGGTTGTTTTCGATTGAAAGTGACCGAGGAGTTCCGAATGAATATTTTAAACGTTAGCAGAGCACTTGATACAATGAATGTGTCATAGTACCATGATAGTCCATGATAAGATTAACGTTGTCGAGTATATAAAGTTTATAAAGATATTAGACAAATGTGCTTACCATGATATTATTGTCATTGACGAACCAAGAAAAAACTGTGTAATTTGTTAAATTCTGAAAATGCAGTATTGTTAAGGAAACTTGCTAAATTTGTTTATATTGCCACTGAAAAGCGCAAAAGTGCTTTTATTTCATATAATTATTGCCTATTATTATTTGAATAGCTATATTTATATTTGTTCTTGAATTTATGCTCTTCTCATACAACATTAATGTCAATACTGTTTTATATTGCCACCGTGATTGCATATATCTATGCATTTGGCTACGAACATGTTAATGTTTAAATATGCCTAATACAAGAATATGGAACGCCAAATCTGCTAATATTTGAGTTCTTCAAATAATTATGATTATGACCTACTTTAAAGGCTAAAAACCCCTGCTGCTCACAAAACCCTTTCAAAATCCTGCTCATGAAACAATTTTAAATGATTCTCAAACAGTATAGCCCAAACTAAGCACAAATATATATGAATGTTTTTATCGTGTGATTTTGATCATAATTGTCAAAACTTTTAAGAAAAAACGATATATCCTAATAATTTCAAGTTATGGCATATATATATACTAAATCCCCCGCCACGGAGTGGGGAGGGAAATATAGGAATGCACTTCAACCGTCTGTCGGTCTGTCCGTCCGTCCGTCCGTCCGGACGTACACATGTTGTCCTCATTGAGACGATGTACAGTGACCTTGACCCGGGTCTATACCTTAAAGGTCAAGGTCACACGAATAACACATGCTCGTGTCCGCGCTATAACTTACTTATGCATTGATGGATTATAAGTTGGTGCAAATGGATCTCATTCAGTGATCTACTTATTGGAAACTTTTGTTGTGGCATCATAAACATAACTCATTGATCTCATCAATTTCATTATGTATGTTTTTAGAAAAGCAAAATGTTCTAAAAAAACAACGCCGGGGGATTTAGACGTCCTTTTGACTGCCTTGTTATGCTTGTTACATGTCTTACGCCAGAATAAGCTCACAGTTTCATTTCCACCTATGATTTTATTATATATGAACATAACATTAAATACTCCATTATTGTATTTATATTTACTTCAAGTATTTCTTTTCAGAATTCTAGGTGATCAATGGGACAGTGCAACAGAAATAATTGATTAAAAGCCTTACGATGGATTTCAACCGACGGTTACAAGCTATTCTTTCCAATATTATGGAAGATATTGGGGTGATACGGTTAACTATTGAAAAACGACGAAGGACTTGGCATATGAAAGAAGCGATATTATCAGTCAAGGTTTCATTGGAATACTACAATGAAGATGACTTGAAATTTAGATTCAAGAAATTCCACCTTGGAAGCCAAAGTGAGGCAACGACTACTCTAGGTATGGGATCAGACATAGACATGCTCTATTGTACTAAGGGTGTAAAAGTAATCTGCAAAATGAGCGATTGGAAAGATGGCATTCTCAACTTTCTTGTTCTTAAAGATGAAAACACTCCACCACAACACTGTAATCTTTTAGGTATGAAATTAGAATGCCCACAACCTGAAAATCCCTTTTCGGATGCAATATTTGTGGACAAAGGAGGAAAACCTTTCCTGCTCAACATAATCAACACTATACATCTTAAAGAAATGTGCCTTCCTGACGAGCAACTCATAAAACATGGTCCATCAGTTTACTGGGACCCCGATTTTGATTTTGTAAAAGCGTTCCATTGCCCAACACTGCCAGAAGAATGTAAATACACCTTTGCTAGGCCGCGTCCTGGACATTGGCCAAGTGCAAGACTGCTTGACGAAGCAAAGACTGTTGGCGCGTTTGTTGTACCTCAAGACAGTGGTATAGCGAAACCCCAACAAATCCGCCAAATAAGGGACCGATTATGAATGATTACGTTCAGACTGTAAATGAAAGATCATTACTTGAATGGAGATTTTCAACTTCAAAAATTGAGAAAACCTGGTTAAAAATTATAAGTTGTCATAACGGTAAATCTGTGGGAGTGCAGCTTTAACATATCTCCATCAGTAATTGTTGTAGGTAGTGTAATCAATTCTGCACATTAAATACGCTGAATTTATCTCATTTTTAGGATACATGTTTCTGGGTAGTGATTGGTTCATGTTGTATTTCTGAAGAAGCTGATGACTTTGTAATATTGCATTGTATTTGTTTCAATAGTGCAAGATTGTGATAGTTGATAATATTACCAAGAGATGTTACAGGTGTTAAGTTGGTTTAACAACAAAACACATACAAAGACTGGTTAGGCATTTATTCAGAACAAATATATAAGATTGGATCACGCACTCATGCACGCATGCATGCACACACAAACATGTTCAAATGAAGTGGCATATAGTTCTTTAAAAGCTAAGTTCTAATATGTAAATAACACAATGTTTCATAACAAGCCAACACTTTCTTATCTAAAGGCAATGCCAGCATAGTTACTTATTTTTCGGTAAATATTTGAGTACTTAAATGCAACATCGTCCATTTTGATTTAATAAAAATTGGACCAATTATTCAAAACTTAAAAAAAATGTTCAAGTTAACAAAGTTGTTAACATCATCATTGTTAACTTTCAAATATTTACTGCTCTGGATGTTTAATGGTTACATTTGTAGTTAACTGTATTCCTAATAAGATTTAAATCAACTGTTTAGTTTTGTTCCAATATATGAGGGCATCATCAAAAATTTCACTTTTGAAAGTTAACAATGGTGACTTTATCACTCTAAATGAAAATTCTCAAAAATCATGTCCTGCTACAAACTATCTTTTTTGGAATTCTCCACCAATGTTCTTCAATTAACATTACAATACAACTTGTAAAAAAATACATATACATTTACAACAAACAAAAAATTAAAAACATGATTCCCAGTGGTAGGCAGATATTGTAAACAGGAGAAACAATTAACACATACTACCAACAATAACTTACAAATTAGACACCGTCTCACATACCCACGAAAAATACCTTCAAGTGTAATCAGAATTTGTCCCCCCACCCACTCCCGCTCAGAATGTATTATCCACCTGCATTAATGGCAGAGTCAGTGAAAATATATTAAAGTGACACTCTTATTCAAAATCATTGCATACACATGTATAATAAACATAAATTTTGAGTGATAAACCTTTAACTACTTACTAAATAATGCATTTATGGAGAATACTAATTTATTGATAACAAGATTGTAACCGTGTATTAAATAGCTTAAAACGCAAAATTATAAAATGATTGGTGAGTGCTAAAAGATTTACTGCAATCTACTATTGTCTCACAAGGAAGAAATACCGTGTATTTTTGCACCTTATTTTCAAATTAAATTTGGTGTCCTTTATAAAAAAACATTGTTTTCTACATTTATTCATCCATTTTTGGTATATTAAAACAATGATATTATTTGTGGTAAATCTGATTTGGGAGTAAGAGTGCATCTTTAAGATTTACAGTAAGGAAACAGTATGACATGTATGTCATGTATGAAGCCTAGCCACAATAATGCACATTTAGGAAACTTTGTTTCACATTTGGATATTCATTTTGTTCCTTAAACGCCACAAGTCGACTGATTCATACCAATGTAATATATTTTCTTCAACTGTAACTTCGCAAAACCTAACACTTCATCATAAATAGAAACACAAAAGTTACACATTAATTTTTTTAGCCAATACCTTTCTCTTATTACACTTAAGTGTTTCATGGAACACTAATTCAGATCGACTTCTGTCAGAAAGTATTACCATTTTAGCACTTTCTAGCAGGTGCCCTTTAACTTTCCGCTGAATATATTTAGCGCTGGGATCTGTCATTGTTGGCTGTTTGTGAAAACAACAAGTGGGATATGGACGCACAGAGTCGCCAAAAATCGTCAAAGACTCTGAAGCGGCTGTTTATATGGACTAGTTTGAAGCCTTGTGGTAGCAAGTGTCTCTTGTTTGGCTCAGATCCCTGTGCCTTCTTATTTAATTTTGAATAAATGTTAGGCTACTAGCTTGCCCTGGTTTATTCTTACAATTATACTTACTCTTCAAGTCTTAATAAATTTCTTAACATTTTAACCATTTTTCAGGATTGATATATACATGTATTACATGAACATTGAAATAAGCTGAAAATCGAAGATAAGCAATTGCTGTCATTTATGATAATTTCATCCTCCTAAAAAATACTTATGATTTAGTCTTCCACACTTGGAGCAAATGAAGGAATGTCTCATACACTGATATATCAATTACACACACATGGGCATACAAAAATAACTGGCAATAACAATAACAGAAGCATGATTGCACTTAAATGATATTTTTTGTGTAGCAAAAAACATAAAGTAATAGCTTGCAGACAATTCCATTTTAATTCAAGTACAATAAATTTACATCTATAAGAAGTCTATTCCTTTCAATAAAAAGAAAATAATTTGTTTTTATTGTCTTTTATTACACAGTTTTCTAGCGTTGAAGACATTAAAATTTAACCATTTTCACTTTGCGAAATTATCTTAATGCTAGATTAAATCAAGTACATGTATATACAATTATAATAATAATAATAACACTCAATTAACATTATAAATTTAAACATCGCTCCACAACGTTGTACAATGCCTGATTATACATCCTTTGTAATTCTTCATATACAGATTAAAAATCAACATTTAATTGTACAAAAACTGCACTGCTTGGATATATCTATATCTTTATAATACAATGAACATATATAATATAAACAATGAAAATGTCCGACGACCGTGCAGATGTTCAGCAACAGAGAATTAATGGGCAAGAAAAACAAAGTGGAACACCGACTATTTCTCCAGCACACAAGTGTTGCCATGGCAACTTTAAATGTGCACCTTCATTCTGTCAGTTTCCTCCATGTTTTCCACCCAGGAGAGTATTCAGGGGCTGTAACTCTGGCAAGTCATTGGGCACATAGTTTGAGGTAATGAATGACGATGAGGATGACTTGGGCTGCACCGGATGGGTTCACCTGCAATCAACAACAGTCTCATCATGTGTTATCAAACATCTTGGTATTAATTCCAAAAGCTAGGAATACCCTGAAACCCTTACCAATTAATGTATATTACTGTGTATGTATCGCACGATGTTTTGCAACGCTAAAATAGTAAATTTTTGACATGAACATTAGAATGTTTCAAAGGATAGTTCCTAATACTCAGAACAATAATCTTATCCTCTGGAACACATTATTCGATTCCAAAATCGGTGCAGGTACGATTTAAACAAGAGCTGTCACAGAGACAGCACGCTCAACTATTACGCCACTTTTCAGTGTAAAGATTGAAAAGCTTTGGCGAATCATGGATCACTGAAAAATTAGATTAGATTTCAATGCAATACATGATGTATTTGCCGAGATATTAACATGAATGTGGTTACATGCAAAATTTTAACCAGAATTTCTAAGTCCAATAATAAAGTGCCATTATTTTTTGCAAAATAAAGTTATCTAACTTGGTTATTCAAGTATGTTTGGTGGTTGAGTACCATTGTATATAGTCTCAATGCAATACATGAAGTAGTTGCTGAAATTTTAACCTATGTGTGCTAACATGCAAAACCTTAACCAGAATTTCTAAGTCGTATAATAAAGGGGCAAAAATGATATAATATGCAAGATAGAGTTATCTTTCCTGATTAATTAATAAGGTTGAATGGTTGGGAGCCTGTGTATAAAGTTTCAATGCAAAAAATGATGTATTTAAATTTCTATATCAAATAAAAAAGGGCCATGATTTGAATTTAATGCAAAATAGAGTTATCTTTCTTGGTTATTTAAGTATATTGAATGAATGGTTGAGTGCCAATGTATAAAGTCTCAATGCAAAACATCATGTAGTTGCTGAGCTATTAACCTGTGTGTGCTTGCATGCAAAACCTTAACCAGAATTTCTAAGTTGAATAATAAGGCCCATAATTTGCATTACATTCAAAAAAGTGTTATCCCACTTCATTAATTTAGTAGGTTAGATAGTTGGGAATACATATCTAAAGTTTCAATGCTATACATGATGTTTTTGCTGAGATATTAACTTAAATGTGGTTACATGCAAACCCTTAACCAGAATTTTAAGTCAAATACTACAGGGAAATTATTCTGCATTAAATGCAAACTAGAGTTATCTAACTTGGTTTATTAATTAAGTTGGATGATTGAGTACTATTGTGCAAAGTCTCAATTAATGCAATACATCAAGTAGTTGCTGAGATATTAACCTATGTGTGCTTACTGTACATGGAAAACTTTAACCAAACTTTTAAGTCGAATAATAAAGGGAAATTATTTTGCATTTAATGCAAATTAGAGTAATCTTACTTGGTTAATAAAGTAAGTTGGATGGCTGAGTACAATTGTGTGAAGTCCCAATGTAATACATCAAGTAGTTGCTGAGATATTAACCTATGTGTGCTTACAGGCAAAACTTTAACCAGATTTTCTAAGTCAAATAATAAAGGGTCATTATTTGCATGAAATACAAACTAGAGTTATCTAACTTGGTTAATGAGAAAGGTTGGATGGTTGAGTACCATTGTATAAAGTCTTAATGCAATACACCAAGTAGTTGCTGAGATATTAACCTATGTGTACTAACATGCAAAACCTTAACCAGAATTTCTAAGTCGAATAATAAAGGCCCATTATTTGCATTAAATTCAAATAAGTGTTATCTAACTTCATTAATTTAGTAGGTTAGATAGTCGGGAATACATATCTAAAGTTTCAATGCAATACATGATGTATTTACTGAGATATTGACCTAAAGGTGCTTGCATGCAAAACCTTAACCAAGGTGTGACGCCGACGCCGGCGCCAGGGTGAGTAGTATAGCTGTCCATATTCTTCGAATAGTCGAGCTAAAATTACACATTGCCAGCAAATCTACCAATCAAAATTTTCATTACAATTAAGTGTGTGTGTTAAAAAATGGCGTCATTAAAATTTTATTTCAGAGCAAAACTTGACTGGACAAAACAATATCTTTTTATTTCTTGTCAATGTGAAATTAGCAAAAAAGGCTTTGAAAAAGCAAGTGTTAAACAAAAATTGTCAGACCAGCAAATTTTCTTTTGGACCGTCAAAATATCTGAAGCTATGTGATTGACTGACACCTTATCTGAACTTTTGCGATGTCTGGTGTTAAATCTGTGCACCAAAATTTATAAAAATCTGTGGACTCGTCACAAGTTATCATCCTGACCCCATTTTTATGTTGAAAAGGGGCCATACCTCCGAAAAATTATATCATACATTTATTGTTATAATGTTGCGGTGTCAACATACTATGGACCAAGATACATGTGATTTATTCATGCTCCTATTTTAAACCAATGCCATATTAAGGCCTACACTTTTTGCACATGGATTCCTACTTCAAGGCAACGACACTTGCCAACACCTGTACAGAAGAACAGCTTTCACTTACCATTGTTAAGTAGTTTGGGACTGACCAAATCGCATGTGGTTTTCAATAATCTGAAACATTTCCGCTGCTGAAGGTATACGACCAGTTTCTAATTTTGACCAAACTGGTACATCTGAAATATTAAGCATAATAAATTATAATATCCACAATCAACAGCAAATATTGATCAGATTTAAGTCTACACAAAGTTCCTAATTTGAAAACAAGTTTTATCATTAAGTGCAAGAAACATTGATATTCTATCTACATATAAATTCAAAAGTACCATAGATGGTATATTCAAGCTTTAAATAATAAGATATTTTAATGACATAAAAGAAAAGATAATGTGTCTTTCGTTTTTTGTTTGACATTGTTGGTCGCTTAAAATTAGATAGAACCTTGTGCCTTAAAATAGACTCGAACTTAAAAACTTGACTAGTGGGCTTGTCCCTGTAGTTTTCATTGCATACTTATTGAATTAATTTAACTTGCTCAGAACTACCGCCCTGTACATTCTATAAAATGTCCTCTAACAATATCTGTCTACTACCTTAAAAATTTACAAACAGTTTTAAGCAGAGTAAAAGCTGCACTCTCACAGATTAACTGTTTTGATAACTTTTTTTTTCTCTAGGAATGAGCCAATATCTGCGTAAATATCTGAAAACCAGTGATATTTGGTTGTTGACAACAGATCGTATCGCAGTTTTTCATATTTCTGTTTAAGAAGTATAGTTTTATAGCAAAAAGCATTACTAATGCCTTAAGAAAACTGATAAAACTTCAATTTTTTAACAGAAATATGAAAACCTGCGATCTGATTTTTTTGTCAGTGGTTGTCAAAATGTTCAAATTGTAACAGTGCAATTTTAAAACAAAATGTTCACAAACAATAAAATATTTTTTACTTGCTGATAATGTAAGCCTTACATAGATGTTAACTAGTGATTTCATGTCTTACCATTAAATGATATTTCAAAGGCGCCTGTGGAAATAAGCTGTCCTTCTATGGCATTACTTATGAAGAAAATCATCAAACATGCATAAACCTGGAAGAGATATTAAATACTTAAACAGCTGTATACCTTTAAAGTTAAAATCTACAAATTTTAATACTCAAAGTTAAAATCTACAAGCTATGATAATACTTAACTTAAGAATAATATTCAAGAACATAACTACAAACTATCTTGATCTTTATGAACCTGTAAACAAAGTTAAAATGTGCAAATGTGTAAGATTGATTTGTATTGTGTAATTAACAATGACATTATGTAATATACATTTTAAAGGCATCTTATAGTCAACTTCAAGATAGGGATTGACAATAATAGATTATCAAAAATAATCCATAGAGGCCATTTTGATCGATCATCAATTTCATAATTGAAAATGATTCATGTTAAAATGGAAACAAATTGCCAACACCTGTACTTAAGTTATTTAAAGGGACTCCCTTATGAATGCTCACAAGGTTTTTTAAGATTTGACCTTGTGACCTCCCATAGTACTTAACCCATGTGACCCTTTTAAATTAATCCAAGATTTTATCAAGGCAATATTTTATGAAAAATTGAGCAGATATATTTTCTCTGTATGTTCTCAAGATTTGTCTCTCATATTTGATCTAATGGCAGAAATTTCGACCTCATGTGACCCACTTTATAAATCTAACAAGATTACATCACGGAAAATTCTGAACACAGTTTTAACAAAGTCTGACCAATCAATACAAATGTTTGGTTTCAGACATGATTTTTTTAAATATTTTACCTGGTTTATGACTTCATGTAACGAAACCCAGTTAATATTGCCTCTAGTTTGATCCAAGGATTTTTTTTACTAATGTTTGACCTAGTTTATGCCCCAATGTGATCCACAAATACAAGCGGTCAGAATTTGATCAAGAAAAAAATTCTGACTAAGTTAAAACATAATCTAACCAATCCCTATCAAAATATGATTACAGACAGAAGCGAAGAAGTGCGACGGACAGCCTGCCAAAATTCAAGCTCTTGAAAATACATGAATGCAACACGTACATGAAATTATGATTAACATTTTTTACTATCTTCATTTACCACCTGGTCTGAGTTTGTTTATCAAATGTTCAAAGC
Source organism: Mya arenaria (assembly GCF_026914265.1). Lineage (NCBI taxonomy): Eukaryota > Metazoa > Mollusca > Bivalvia > Myida > Myidae > Mya > Mya arenaria. The sequence goes on from NC_069136.1 coordinate 45,600,774, forward strand.
TGTTTTTTAAAACTCATGATTCCCAAATGTAAAGCATGATTTCTATTTTTTTAATATCTTTAATGTAGGTCAACACATCAGAGAGGCTTCGATTAGAAGCTACACCAACAACCTGTGACATCATTACGCTGCGTACTTCATTTTGACTTTTCAGTGGTATTAACAATGAATAGATTTTCTTAGGAAATTACTCGTCGGAACAAGGCATTGCTAAGGCAAATGTTTGTTTTGATCTACTCATCATCTTGATCATTAAATTATTGAACACTACAAAATAATCTACCGGGTAACAAGTTTTTTAACAGGTATTCAGGATTTGTGTACAGATCAAATTTGAGTGCTCAACCAGTATAAGTGTTGCCCACACTTACTTTGTTTTGTACAGCCCAACTGAAAATGGATGGAGTCTCCATGCCGAGATGAGGGAAAGGATCCTGGCCCAGGACCACCATAGCAATCAGGGCCAGTTTTAAAACACTGAGTCCTGAAAAATATTTTGATTTGATAAAGTTTACAAAGCTAACAACACACGCTTTCAACAACAATGTAAGGTAACAAAGGTCAATTTCAGTATCTGACAATCAAACAATAAACAACATATTGAAATTGATACATGATCTGCAATAAGTTGAAATCAAAATACAAGATACCAAATAAATTAAAATATAAAACATCTTTAGAAATTAATAACATTACATGCCAGGATAAATGCTACAAATGAAAATGAGGGCAGGCAATTATATAAACAAACACTGGTGTTAGTATTCCTTTCTAGATTATTAGATAAGTTGATTTGTTCTTAATCTTGCATTTTAGGGCTCATCCTAGGCTGAAATTTTAGGAAGAACCGAACTTCTCGCTGTCTTTGTTTGTGTTATGCATGAATTGTGTTTCTGTTGCTAGCCAGTTTGTACTCAGTTGCTTCATCATTGCTAGTTTGCTTGTATTTGCTTCGTTTTAGGTGTTGTTGTAAACACACCAACTTTATTAATATGCTTTGTTCAGTTGCCTGTATTATTTCTTGTAATGAATATGTTAACTGCTATTTAGTGCTGTATGAACTGTTGTTGAAGTTGCCAGCTAGTTTGCTTGTATTTGCTTCGTCTTAGGTGTTGTTGTAAACACACCAACACTATTAATATGCTTTTGTTCAGTTGCTTGTATTTATTCGAGTTTGCTTGTCATAATGTTACTCATTCTGTACCACCATGCTGCTATGTTGACTATCATTAGTATTATGTTAGCTCTTTCTTAGTGATTCCTTCTGTGCCTGAATGTTTTACTTGCTACTCTTATTATTTGTTGTAACTAAAATAAACCTACAGTCAAAACTGGTTGAACGGTCACCTGCTTTAAATGGCCACCTGCCTTATCGGGCCACTCCAAATTCCCCCCGTACGTTTTTACTATATAAAGTACGTGCATTAAGTGGCCAACTGTCTAACGCGGCCACGGCCACTAACATTTGACCCGTGAAGCCATAAAAACACTAATTAGCGGCCACTAATCCCTTGTCACTGACACTTCCGCAAGTAATTTTGCCAATACACAGCTTTATTTGATACTTAAATTGACGGAAAAGAACGACAGCCTCGGATATTTCCGTCGTCCAATGAAAATGCATATAACATCACACGATTACCATGCGTGTTTACTTATCGAGAAATCATGTTTATAACACGTCGGCGAATGTTTCGATCAGAATTGACACACTAAGTAAAGATATTTTAAAAATTGGTGTTAATAATTACGAAGTTAATTGTCAAATACCGACAAAGAACGCCTGTTAAAATAATTATAAATTTACAGTTTGCACTGTTATTTGATGGTGGGAAACGAGTTACGATGTGTATTCACTTCCGTTTTAATTTTCAAAGTGCACGGCTTTATACTTCTACGAACGCATATTTACATTGCATTGTTCGTGATATTCTTTTGAATTTTGATTATGGCTGACAATAAAACAAATCGGAAGTGTTTGACGCTAAAATAACCTGTCGCGTGAATTAAATTATTAGAAAATGGTCGTACTGCAAGAAGAACTGTGGACGGACTCAAATCAATTTCTTGCTTATGCTAACAATTCAAATCCAAACACTACAAGTCAGAGATAAATTGAGGAACTCATTAAACTTGTGTATTCATGGGTTTTGACTCACAGAGTGTCATGCTTGGCATGATTATGTCGGATCAATGTAAATGCACTTTATATTAGAGACAGAAGTGACGCAAACGAAAATGACGGAATACTTTAAACAATGAACATGTACATGTAGTTGTGTGGACTCATTTTAGGTGTTGTTGTTTTTTTGTTTATGCTATGTATTAATTTTTATCTATTGCATTCTATTTGTAAATTTGCAATAATGTTGTGTTTTTCTACCTTTATATTTAGTATTCAATATTCTTTGATGGTACTGAATGTGGGGTGAGGTGGTGGTTAAGATACATAATCGGCCTCTGTTATAACAAAGCCAATGTGTCAGGAAAGTCCAACCTGGACTAAGTGGCCACCTGTAGTAAGCAGCCATTTTTACCTTTTCCCAAAGGTGGCCACTTAATACAGGTTTGACTGTATTTTCTTTTAATCAGATCATAATTTTATAAATATATTTATTAAATAATATTTTAACTACCTGATTATGTATGTAAATGTTATACTATCTAGTTTAACTACCAATCTCTTTCAGAATTGCAATGTGATAAGATATTGTGATATATATATATATAGATAATAATAATGCACTAATAATATAACTATGTGCTAATATTATAACTATGTATGATGAAAAACTGCTCAATATGTAAATCGGTGCTAAAAGCTCTTTAGAGCGTATGTTGTCCTGTTACACAATCCAACTTTGTAATTTTTTTTTACTAGACTTGACTTTTAAAAGTCTTTGTTAAACATTAGTGGCAGAGGTCTCATTGAATTTGACTGCAGTTAATTGACACAGTAACTTGTCAGAACCAGATAGATAATCACTTGTGGCTTTGAGCATTAACTAATTTTGACATGTGTTTTTATATACTTGAATTGATTAAACAAACAATCAGCATATGGCTTTCGGCTCAGAATTGCATATCACTTTAACATCATCGAAAATTTTGGCGAATCAGACTTCATTTTGAAAAAGCGAAATCGCCCCAGTCTAGGCAACCTAGTTGGTTGCTTGAGTTGACTGGTGGGATGAGTCCTGCATTTGTGAAACATTCACAGTTTAAAATATGAAATAATGATAATCAGTATCTTCGTTACCTTGAGCAAGAAGTGACCTCATAGCGGGAGGAGGATAGTTATCTCCCTCAACCGCCACATGCGGAAACTTCTCGTGCAACACGCTTGTGTACTGCTCAAAGACCCGCTTATACCCTCAGGAGTAGCTGGAAATAAAATATGATGTCAATTCTAACTGGAGTCACTTGCCAGTATTATCTATTGAAAGAAATGTTTTTTGAAAGTAAATCAACATTTTATCACTATGTTTGGGTAAATAACTAACATTTATAAAACATGCGTAATTTGTAAACTAACCAGAACAAGAACTTGATCGTTGGTGTGGCAAATTGTGAAAATTTAGGTGCTTTGATATCTTTCCCAACATGAGAGCTTTGTTCTGTCATTGATAGATCTCTCCATGTCAAGAAAACAAACAAAAATAAGCCTGCCACCAGGGGCAGTCTTCCGATGTCGGCCATTTTAATTTGTTTGGACAAAATGTGGACGAAATTACTATAATAAAATACACCAGTTTTTATAATGCTAATGATTAAAACATAAAAGTCCTCAAAAAGTTAGTAAAATAAATTTATCGATATTTTTTTTTCTATGCTCAAACATACGATAACCACTTAAAAATTAATAAATATTTTCGTGCAAGAATTCTAAATAGTGCAGCAGACAACAATATTCGTGTGTGTTATATCTGCCGGGACCCTGTTCTGGAGTTCCTTCCCCTTATACTTATAGCTATCGGAATATTAGTACGCAAGTAGCCTATGGAGGCATATAACTGCCGTAAGATAACCTATAAACGATCGCAAATTGTTCCGTGTTCATTATCTAGCTAACTGGTTAATATTCGCGTTACTTTTTTTTGTAAGATAAAATATGATAAGACTAAAAACAGGTTTGAAAGTGCCCAGAACTGCCACCTATTACCTCTTTTAGCTGAACAACATTAACAGGTTATCTAGTAATGGTTGGCGAATTTCACTTAATAAGTAAGATACTAACTGGTTAACGCAATAAGTTTCGTGTTACCACTTAGTTATAAATGCATTCCAGATTCAGGCGCTAACCGAGGTAAACTAGTTATGGTTTGCCAATTCCACTTAATAAGTAATTAACATACTAACTGGGTAACGTAATAAGATTTATGTTACCACTTACCTATAAATGCACTTTGGCTCAAAGGAGTAACTGGTTATCTAATTATGGTTTGCGAATTCCTCTTAAAAAGTAACATACTAAGTTAACGAAACAATTAACACTGCTGACAAAAGATCAGATCGCAGGTGTTCATATTTCCGTTCGAAAATTAATGTTTTATGGCTAAAAGCGTTATTAATGGTTTAAGAAAAATGCATAAAACATCGATTTTTTTAAACTTAAATATGAAAATCTGCGATCTGATTTTTGTCAGCAGTCTTATATCACTGGTTTCCATGCATTTTCGCATAATTTGGCTCGTTCCAAGACAAAAAAGTTTTCAAAACGTTCAATCTGTGAGAGTGCAGCTTTAACGGACCCAGTATGACATACATGTTTTCAATAACATGGGCTAAACGGACTAGGTTGACATAATTTACCGAATAATTGTGTTAACTCATTTTTTTTAAATGTTAACCAAGATAACATATTTCCATTAAATGTGTAACCCCAAGGAACCCCGGTTTAAATATGTAACCCCAAGGACCCTCGGTTTAAATATGTAACCCCAATGACCCTCGGTTTAAATGTGTAACCCCAAGGACCCTCGGTTTAAATGTGTAACCACAAGGACCCTCGTTTCAAATGTGTAACTCCTAGGACCCTCGATTTAAATGTGTAACCCAAGGACCCTCGGTTTAAATGTGTAACCCCAAGGAACCCCGGTTTAAATGTGTAACCCCAAGGGCCATCGGTTTAAATGTGTAACCCCAAGGACCCTCGGTTTAAATGTGTAATCCCAAGGAACCCCGGTTTAAATGTGTAACCCCAATGACCCTCGGTTTAAATGTGTAACCCTAAGGACCTTCGGTTTAAATGTGTTACCCCAAATAACCCCGGTTTAAATGTGTAACCCCAAGGACCCTCGGTTTAAATGTGTAACCCCAAGGACCCCGGTTAAAATGTGTAATCAAGGACCCTCGGTTAAATATGTAACCCCAAGGAACCCCGGTTTAAATATGTAACCCCAAGGACCCTCGGTTTAAATGTGTAACCCCAAGGGCCCTCGGTTTAAATGTGTAACCCCAAGAACCATCGGTTTAAATGTGTAACCCCAAGGAACCCCGGTTTAAACAGTCAATGCCGCCCTTTTGGAGCTGTACAAGTCTCCAGGATGTGACAACACTCGGTCAACAATGACAGGAATGAAATGTTCATGAAAACGCGATGAAGAACTATGCGGTGTAAGTATTGATACGTATTTGGGGCAGTTAAGTTTGTATACAGACGTTCAATTATTCCGATGTACAAATTAGTTCCCTTCAGAGAAAAGCATGCTCGACTCTGTTGACTAGTCTTATATACATTATATTCCCCATCCACACGGAGAACTGGTTATGCCAATTTGCATATTACGAAGTACATCAACGTACTATGAACGCCATTCCGCCTACAGCGGAACGTTACCCTTACAAATGAACATTGAAAACTAGGAAAATGGTCTGCCTAAGCAAATCCTCCTGCATGTGATCTGCCTAAGCAAATTCTCCTGCACGTGGCCTGCCTAAGCGAATCATTCTGCATGTGGCCTGCCTAAGCAAATCCTCCTGCATGTGGCCTGCCTAAGCAAATCCTCCTGCATGTGGCCTGCCTAAGCAAATCCTCCCTCCTGCGTATGGCCTACCTAAGCGATTCCTCCTGCGTGTGGCCTGCCTAAGCGAATCCACCTATATGTGGCCTACCTAAGCGAATCCTCCTGTATGTGGCCTACCTAAGCGAATCCTCCTGCATATGGCCTACATAAGCGAATCCTCCTGCATATGACCTACCTAAGCGAATTCCCTGCATGTGGCATACCTAAGCTAATACATGTGTCATGCATAAGCGAATCCACCTGCATGTGACCGGCCTAAGAGAACCCTGTATGTGACCTGCCTAACCTTCTCTAAACGAGTCAACCTGCATGTGGCCGACCTGAGCGTATCCAACTGCCTTTCACCTGTCTTAGAGAATCATGCCATTTTTTCCCTCTCATTTTCCTCCATGATACAACGTTTCATCTTTTAATTCTAAAACACGTTTCCCATTGTTCCATCATGATCAAACTTTCCTTTTTTAAACAAAATACTTGTTTCCTTTCCTTGTCAAATTTATTATATTCAACACGTAAGTTATAGCTCATCTTGGATTAAAGGTTATAAACTTATAATTAAGGTTGGGATTTCACAATAGATATATTACTTTATAATGGGATAAAATAACTGTAACGTTGAATCGTTTTCATCTTTATATACATATATATATACACATGTACTTTTATACAATTATTTCCTGTTCACAAAAATTACGATCACAGAAAAGTAATATCTTTCACACCATATGCCACACATCCCATTTATATACAACATTGACACAATGAATACTTCACAATATTTATATGATTTATTTAAGAAATAATAGAAAACGCAACAAACATTCAACGTTAAATGCCATCCATGCTAGATTTAACATTGGAAGTAAAGATGAACATATTATATCAAGATCTTTATTTGCATACCAGAATCTGATTGATAGTTCAACACAACTTGACAACAATAATGTTGTCCCCTTCATTTCCAACAATAAGGCTGGATGTTCGTTCACTGAACCACACCGAACAAGGTTTACACACGCCATCTGCTCTACTGGCCACTCTGGTCAGCTTGTGTATCCCCTCCTGGTCTACCTGTACCACAGTGTTAGACCCAGACCCACACACAAACACATGGCCACTGGGGCTGACACATAGTCCAGTTGGATCTTGTAGGTCATGATCTTCTACTGTAGATACAACTTGACCAGATGTGTCAAGTGTTATTAATTTAGAAGCAATATAATTTGTTATATATATTTGCTCCCCAACAGAAGAGACAGCACAACTGTGCACTGTCATACCAAGCAAGTTCTCATATATCTTCTTAAGGAGTCCTCCAACCATAGTGTACAGGTACAGGCCATTCATGGAGCCCACATATAGCTGGCCATTGTGATGGGCAATAGAATAACAGTAATGGTCGGTGGAGAACTTTCTCTTTGCTTGTAGCTTCCCTTTGGTTACTGCCAGAAAGTGGACAGCATTTGATCTAATAGAGTAGCCACCTACAGCTACTGCTACTTCATTACCTGTGGTGTGACATGATTGTCGAGGATAAGAAGGCAGATCAAAGTGAGCAATTACGTCAAACTGCCTGTTCACAAGCTTCACTCTCTTGTTGTTATAATCAGCAATAACCACCTCTCCACTGGTCAACTCAGAAATACCTGCAATACGGCAGTTTTCCTTGTCATTTTTTATTCTAGCCGTAGAATGACTTGAAAGCTGAGCTTCATACACACGAGTGGAAAGAAGAACACTTTCAACATTGCCAAGGCTTTTCAGGTTTCCCAGAACTGGTAAAATACTTTAACCAGATTCTTCAGAACTTCATTTCTTCTTTTCCTCGAATTCCTTGCACAAGGCTTTTAGCTTCACTCAATTTAGACTGGCATTTTCTGAATCCAATGTAAGAATTGGTCTCACTGTTTTTTTGCCAGTCATCTGCTGGAGCTTCTCGATCATGGTATTGAGTTCGTCATACATATAGGCATTGGTTTTTAAATCATCTTTAATAGACTTCTCTAAAGCTTTCATCATGCTATCCAACTGTTCAACTGCCCTCTTCTCCAGCGTGTCTAAGATCTGGTTTATTTCTTTACGGAAAGCCTTGATTTCAGCAAGGATGCTCTTGTAGGAGTCCTTCAGGCAAACTTGGTATTTCATCCTGTCAATCTTGATCTCATCCAGCCTGCCAATCATCTTGTCCATTGCTGCTGGCAGGTGTTTGAACTCTGCTGTTTTCATGAAGCCTCTAGCTAGGTCAGGCAGGTTACTGATACTGTCACAAAGCCTGGAATGCAATTATTATTATTATTATTATTATTATTATTATTATTATTATTATAATCTAGATCTTGTTTATTTTTCCTTTACTTTTTTCTATTTATCATAGTCGCAAGGATAATGTAATCTATTTTGTTAACTTCAGAATTGTCTGAAACACCAAAAACACAAACTGTTGAAAACCAGCAATAAGGTGTCCATCTACATGTTTCATTTTAAGATTATAATGATACTGGCAATCACCCGTGGTTAAGCTCTTACCTGTGGTTAAGGGCCACACAGACACTACAGCACATCTCCAGGTGGTCATCACAGTGGACTTCCAACTCTTTGCCATGCTGGGCGCATCTGTCGGTTTATTCCTGAAACACCCACTTTCTAATTTTCATATTCCTGAAACCCCCACTTTTTAATTTTCAAATTCCTGTAACACCCACTTTTAATTTATGTAACCCATGGTTACGGCCTATAGTCTGTTTAATTAAGATTTATTAGGTTTCTTTGATCTTTTTTTAAAAATATATTAGTTATAGTTTAAAACTGATAATTGATACATTGAAAAAGACAAGATTAACAGTTTGCAAGCAGTTTTCTTAATTAAAACTGATAATTGATACACGATGATGATGTTATTAAAGAAATAAGATTAACAGTTTGCAATCAATAGTGTTAATTTATTGGTATTTAAGTTTACTGTTTATCTTTTTGAATACTTTGATGTTTCATATAAATTCAACTGAGCAATATCTAAACAAAGAAATATTTATTTGAGTATATTAAAGGCGATAATTAATGTATTAAAAACAAGATACAAGACCATTAAGTTTGAAGAAAAAAAGATGATATAAATGTATAAAAAAACTTGTCTTGTTTTATTAAATCATCCTAAGAAACAGACTATAGCTATAATTTGACCTAAGGCCATAGGAAGGTGTTAATTGGAAAAAGCAAAATTCCTGAAACACCCACTTTTCTTTTATCAAAATTTGAAAAGTGGGGGTTTCAGGAAGACACCCATCTGTCCATGGAGAAACCAGCCCACTTCTGAATGTCTCCACGTCCATACATAAGGTGCTTCTTGAAATAATCCCCATGCATCTTCACACACTTGTCACACAGATAGTGTTCACATTGCGGACAGAAGTGCTGGGCTTCAGTGTTAAGGTCATTTTCCTCACACTTGGAACAACTGTAATCGTGAATAATGATCAAATCTGATCCTTTGTCAAAAGAGGAACCTCCAGCGGCCATATTTTCTTTTTTATTGCATGTACTGTTTATTTAAAGTTGAATCTGTGTTACATCAATCACTCCTATTGTAACTATTCCATGGTGAGGACAATTTCAATTATAATCCATCACTTTTAAAAAATAGCTTTAAGTATTAAAATTCACATACTTGTGGACCGCCATTGCTGCGACATGTTTAAAGCTGCACTCTCAAATATGGACAGTTTTAATTTTATTTATCAATTTTTGTGTCAGAATCAGCTGATTTGGGCACGAATGCCTTCAATCGAATCATATAAGATAACTCAAATAGAACTGACCCCAACTGCTTGGAAAGCTGCCAATTTTATTTCTCTTAAAGCGTTAGTAATGTTTTTAGCCACAACACATCAATTTTCGAACGTAAATATGAAAACCTTTTGTCAATAGTCTTATATCACTGTTTTCCAGACATTTAAGCAAAAGTTGGCTCGTCCAAAGACTAAAAACTTGTCAAACGGTCAATCTGTGAGTTTGCATATTGAACCTGCGTAACTGATACGTGGCAAGTTTCCCTTTGTATTTCACGACACCAGGAAGTAGAATTTTATGACATTTCTTATAACAAAAGTTTTGACCTCTTGAAGATGAGAAGCATCCACACAACAGAGATATTTGTTTAATTGTCCAAATATTTAACCCATTCAACTAAAACGTTATATGATACTTAAAATACTGTGACCGGTATTAGTAAAATGCTGCTTTTGTTGTTTTCATCCAAAAATATCAAAACAATCCATTTGATTATGCCCCATGATAAAATGTACGTGTAAAGTGGTGAAACTTCAATTATCACAAACGTGAAAAAATGGACACATGTTATATTTTGCAAACATTGTGTTTCCAACAACTTTCATTTATCAGGATAGTTGTACCAACATAGCGATTAGTTGCATCTGTGGGGCATAAGGTATTTTGAGGATACTTTGCAAACAAGCTAAAACTGTTGAGCTTGAATTGGTCATTTGTTCACAATCTCCATTACACGGAGTTTCAACCATTTACACATACTACCGCTTTAGGTGATTTTGGACTTAATCAAATTGCATGTTTTGTCAATGTTTATGCATTTTTAGTTCTGATTTATGTGTCAGGGTATACACAATATGACTTTAAGTTTTTTCCAAGAGTATCACTAAGGCCCCAAATCGCTCAACAGTGTCCTCAAACCACTGTGCACTGGCCTACTTTCAACAATTGAACCCTAACTTAAAAGGCTCATATTTGGAGTGCCTTTCCCCGCCCTGCCATGTCTAACTTTGTTTTGCCCTTCTCCCGCCCAATTCTACTTTTTTTGTACCAACCCACATGTATCTTAGCTTGCACACTGGTCCAGTTCTATTTGATCCACCCACCTCTTTTCTTGTCCGTAATTTACGGCTTTTTTCTCTCTGCACGTCGCCATGGCAGTCTGGGTTTTAGTAATAACTAAAAAAAAAACCTGCCTTCCATGACTCACCCCGCACACTTCCAAGACAAGTGTATGCACATTTTGCTTCCCTCCACACCTATACATTTAACATTCACACTATACTTTAATCATCTGCGATCCTTACCTCGTGCCTCGTCTTGCACTCTTTGCCTCGGAAATATCAACCCTGTCGATACCCTTTCCTGTCTCACGGTTAGTTTGTCGACATCCATTTACTTTAATATCAACGTCTCTTTATATTGCTATGTTCTGAACAAACCTTACAAATTCAGTCGGATTTTACCAGTTTTCACTGTCCAACCATATTAATTTACGGCCAAGACTGTCATTTCTTGCCCATCCCAAAATAACCTACGTATGCTTTGTGTTTTTCTGTTTACCACCATATCTATCCCACTAAATTCAATGACTCACATCTTACAATTCTTCTGAGCTTCCATTTTATGCTGCACTCAGCCTATATCACTGTCCACACCACCCCAACACTCCCATGTCCCACGTGTGGCAAGTCGATCAGTCCTACGATTGTCTGACTTGTCGTACCATTTCCAACATTGTCTCCCCCAAACTGTCTATAATGTCCTACGCATACCCTGCCTTACAATACCGCTGCACTGGTAATTTTCTGCCCCATCCCTCTATCGCCAAACCTGCTCTACGCTCACCATACATGTAACTCGGAAACATCATATGTATCTTTACCTTGCCCCTTTGCACACACAATTTGTTACGCTACCATAACCACGCCATAATCCGCAACGACTGTCCATATCACCCCATTTTCTTAGCTTTAATATTGCTCTTTCTAAACTGCACACGGTGTTTCCAATATTAAAATGTTTCCGTTCTTTCTTATCGACTATCATGCAATCCCTCCCACTCGTTCGCACAAGTATAACTCTACATGCTCATACATAACATATATATACTATACAGTACAACCATAACTGCATGACGTCAATAACCGCGAGAAAATATAACATGATTACATACAATTAAGCCTGGGCCATTAATTATACTCCCCGATAAAGGAAAATTATAATTGCTATTGAAGTACATATCTGACTTAAAATCTCTAATAAACAACAGTGAATGCAAAACACTTACTGAAGCGTTTTTTTGCGAAATTGACAAGCTGTTGAGCCGATTGTTTATAGACGGTTCAAAATATCACAAGAGCGGTATGACTAAAATACGAAAATAACCTATTTTCGCGAAAATAGCCTATTTTCACGAAAATAGCTTTTTTGACTAAAATACGAAAATAAGGTTATTTTTGATGAAAATGAAGTTATTTTCGCGAATATAAGATTTTGAAAAAAATATGAAATTAGAGTTAGTTTTGGCGAAAATAACATTTTTGACCAAACTATAGTAAGTTTTGGTCAAAAATAAAGTTATTTTCGTGAAAATAAGATTCTGATATAAATATGTAAATAGAGTTAGTTTTGGCGAAAATAACATTTTTGATCAAAATATAGTAAGTTTTGGTCAAAAATAAAGTCATTTTCGCGAAAATAAGATTTTGAAAGAAATATGAAAATAGAGTTAGTTTTGGCGAAAATAACATTTTTTACCAAAATATAGTAAGTTTTGGTCAGAAATAAAGTTATTTTCGCGAAAATAAGAATCTGATATAAATATGAAAATAGAGTTAGTTTTGGCGAAAATATATTAAGTTTTGGTAAAAAATAAAGTTATTTTTGCGAAAATAAGATTCTGATATAAATATGAAAATAGAGTTATTTTTGGCGAAAATAACATTTTTGACCAAAATATAATAAGTTTGGGTAAAAAATAAAGTTATTTTTGCGAAAAAAAAAAGATTTTGAAAGAAATCTGAAAATAGAGTTAGTTTTGGCGAAAATAACATTTTTTGACAATAATGTATTTAGTTATTACTAAAATCAAGTTATTTTTGCGAAAATCAGACTTTGATAAAAATCTGAAAGTAGGGTTAGTTTTGGTGAAAATAACATTTTTGACAATAATGTGGTTAGTTTTTGAATAATATAAAGTTCTTTTCGCGAAAATAAGATTTTTTTAAAAAATGGGAAAAATACCTTTTATTGTTGCCGTAAATGACCATTTTTAATCCAAAATATTAAAAAAAACTTTTAATTGGTCTACATAACACATGACATGTATTTTGACATGTTTCTGTTGATCACACCTTCTTCCGAAATGTGCAACATCAAAGCGAAAAAATTATACACACTTGTTTGTCATTGAGCGGATTAAGTTAATGACAATGACCCATAATTATAGACCGTTATTGCTAATGCAGCAGGTACACAATAAAACTAAAGGGAACAATCAAAGATATGTCCTACAACAATAGTAGTCTTAAATCGCTCATTGCTGATAGTATTGCTCATCCCGATTTTTATGGTAAAGTTTTAAAGAAAATTCGTAAAATTAAAATGTTTCCAGCAGGTAGTTGGGCAGATAGACTTAATGAATTACTTGGATTTTTATTAAACCGTGGATATAAAGGCAATTTTTTGAAGAGCACTTTCCTTCTTGTTTTGAAGATGAATACCTGAAACAAAATATTGGGTTGAATATAGCATCCTTTCATAACTAAACTTTCAGTGATTTGATTTTTATGAAGATTTTGCTAATTCATGTTATCTTTAAAACCGTATTTGGCGAACACGTATTGGCTGACTTCATTTTCTTCAAATCTTTTACATTTCGTAATCATTTAGAAGGAGAGTTTAGCAAATACAAGTCGCTTTTATTTTTAATAATGTTTTTCTTTATTTGTTCCCAGTTTTAGTACAATGATGCTTTTTATTCTTAATAAACATACCAATTATGGTATGTATGCACTGTGCTGTTTGTAGAGCTTTGTGCTGTTTCTTGTTTGTGATTTTGTATTCTATGTCTTTGGCGTTTGCCCAGTGCCACTAAACCGGGTTTGTGTTTAAACTTTTGCTACTGAGCTTGTTTCTATAGCTTATTGCATAGATATTAAAGGGGATACCGACATATATGCCTATGACAGGCTGAGCCTAAAATGTAATTTTCGTCAAAACTTTCGAGATTTTTACCAAAATCTTATTTTCGCGAAAATACCTTATTTTAGCCATAAACTAACTAAATATTTGTCAAAGATGTTATTTTCGCCAAAACTAACCCTATTTTCAGATTTATAACAAAACTTATTTTCGCGAAAATGACTTTATTTTATCCAAAAACTAACTACATTTTTTTCCAAAATGTTATTTTAGCCAAAACTTACCCTATTTTCAGAGTTTTACCAAAACTTATCCCCCCCCCAAAAAAAAAAAAAATAAAATAAAATTATATATATATATATATATTTTATCCAAAAACTAACTACATTTTTGTCAAAAATCTTACTTTCGCGAAAATAACTTCATGAATTTTCATAAAAAATAACCTTATTTTCGTATTTTAGTCAAAAAAGCTATTTTCGTCATACCCCACAAGAGCTTATTAAAAAAAATAATTTCATGCGCTAAATAAGGGAGGTCACTGCGTAGGATCTACACAGCTTGCTTTCACTGAGAGTGTTGACCGCTGCCGTAGGCAAAATGGCAGCACCAACTAAAAGTTCGCCTAAAGATGCACAGGTTATGGCTGCGATACTGAAAGATATGGGTGTTACAGAATATGAACCGAGACTGATAAATCAAATGTTGGAATTTACTTACCGTATGCGACCTGTTCTCCTATTATTCTCTTATTGTTAAGTGTATATTTTTCGGATATATGTCAATAGTCGGATATTGTCAATAGTCGAATTGGTATCTTTTTTCAATTACTTTCGTACCGACGTAATGTTTAAAGATTTTCAGATTCTTGTAATTTTCCGTTATCATCAGTATTGAGAGTTCCTTCTAAAATATGTCAGTGCAATTTAACCTTTAAGCTGATGACGACTAAAGTGTGTTTTTTTAATTTTATATATTTATTGTTGTCAAAGCTGTCAAAGTATACAATGCCTGTGAAATATGATATGACATGTACAACACCTGTTTTGTTATGTTTTTAGTAAATTGTTATTTTTCTCATACCAGGCTATGTGACAGATGTCCTGGATGATGCGAAAGTGTACAGCGGACATGCCAACAAGAAGGCAGTTGACACTGAGGATGTTCAGTTGGCAGTTCAGTGTCGCATGGACCACTCATTCACTACACCTCCTCCAAGAGATGTAAGAAGTTACCAGTTTTAAACAGTGATTCATTTTCAAATTTGTTTGAACTTTCATAATCATCGGTTGGTGGAATTACCGAAAACCTGGGAAAACCCGAAAACCCATAAATTTCATAAGACAATAGAGTATACTAGGTGGTTTGTACGCCCAGATTTCATACTTCATTGTGTTTGTATTTGTATACCTTGGACCCATTTAGGCAAGCTGACTGAACTTTTGACTTGCCCTTTGGCAATTTTACTTGCCCTGGGATTGGGTAAGTGGGTTTATTGTGAAGACTGCAAAACGTATTCACTATTTATCAAATACATAATCCTTGTATTTCAGCTATTGTTGGAGATAGCTCGCCACAAAAACAATCAGTCTCTTCCTCTCATCAAACCCTACTCGGGCCCTCGACTGCCGCCAGACAGATACTGCCTGTCTGCTCCCAATTATAAACTGGTCAGCAGGAAAAAGGTAACATGTTGTCACCATACAACTAAATAAAAATGATACACAGTAAGTTAATTGAGTGAACTGCTATAGGGTCTTGGCTCATATTTAGAATGATCCAGCTATGTATCTTTATATTTTACTTTTACAAATATTTCTCGTAGGTAAACAACTCCTTAGTAGTGAAGCATATTGACAGCTAACTCTTAGCTTTCATTAATAGATTACATTAAGTTATAAGAAAAACAATAAATGATTGTGTATTATCTCTTTACTTTTGCATGCTTTCCATTCTTTTCATTTATCTTGTAACAAGTTTTTAATCCTACTGAATGTTTTCAGCTTCATCGTATACAGATAGGCCTGCCTGTCAACCAGCTTCCTGGTGGGCACCGAATCTCTCTTACACCTGTACAACAGAGTAAGTGGCTTGTAGTCTTTTTGATATAAACACCATTATAGGTTAATTGAATGCATTGACAATGAAATGTTTTGTGTAAAATGCACTGAAGATATACTGATGTACAAACAAGGACTTTAGGATGCGTAACTGAAGTAAATAATTTTCATCTCATGTAGCAGTGTTTTGTTTTGTTCACTAATTTAGGAAAAGTGATAGGTTCTATCTGATTGGGAATAGGTCATTTTGACTAAAATTGGGAAATTCTTATTCAATGTTACTAAGTAATGAACAAGAATGCTTTAAAAAATAGACAGAAAAGAATGTGACCAAGGTCATTTCTTTCAAAATACACAACTCTTCCATATAAGAATAGTTTAGGGTCTAATTTTTTTTTATCAGAACGAAAATAGCATTGAGAATGGGTGACTAAAATTTTCAGCCCCAAATTTGTCAGAAAAGACAACCTGAAGTAGCAAGGTAAAATACAAATGATACACTATCCAAGCTTACAGGTAGCTACCAGTTATTATCCAAGCTTACAGGTAACAACCAGTCACTATCCAAGCTTACTGGTAGTTACCAGTTACTATCCAAGCTTACAGGTAACAACCAGTCACTATCCAAGCTTACAGGTAACAACCAGTTACTATCCAAGCTTACAGGTAGCTACCAGTTATTATCCAAGCTTACAGGTAACAACCAGTCACTATCCAAGCTTACTGGTAGTTACCAGTTACTATCCAAGCTTACAGGTAGTTACCAGTTACTATCCAAGCTTACAGGTAACAGTCACTATCCAAGCTTACAGGTAGTTACCAGTCACTATCCAAGCTTACAGGTAGCTACCAGTTACTATCCAAGCTTACAGGTAACAACCAGTCACTATCCAAGCTTACTGGTAGTTACCAGTCACTATCCAAGCTTACAGGTAGTTACCAGTTACTATCCAAGCTTACAGGTAGTTACCAGTTACTATCCAAGCTTACAGGTAACCAGTCACTATCCAAGCTTACAGGTAGTTACCAGTTACTATCCAAGCTTACAGGTAACAACCAGTTACTATCCAAGCTTACAGGTAGTTACCAGTTCACTATCCAAGCTTACAGGTAGTTACCAGTTACTATCCAAGCTTACAGGTAGTTACCAGTTACTATCCAAGCTTACAGGTAGTTACCAGTTACTATCCAAGCTTACAGGTAGTTACCAGTACTATCCAAGCTTACAGGTAGTTACCAGTTACTATCCAAGCTTACAGGTAGTTACCAGTTACTATCCAAGCTTACAGGTAACAACCAGTTACTATCCAAGCTTACAGGTAGTTACCAGTCACTATCCAAGCTTACAGGTAGTTACCAGTTACTATCCAAGCTTACAGGTAGTTACCAGTTACTATCCAAGCTTACAGGTAACAACCAGTTACTATCCAAGCTTACAGGTAGTTACCAGTTACTATCCAAGCTTACTGGTAACAACCAGTCACTATCCAAGCTTACAGGTAACAACCAGTTACTATCCAAGCTTACAGGTAGTTACCAGTCACTATCCAAGCTTACAGGTAGTTACCAGTTACTATCCAAGCTTACAGGTAACAACCAGTTACTATCCAAGCTTACAGGTAGTTACCAGTCACTATCCAAGCTTACAGGTAGTTACCAGTTACTATCCAAGCTTACAGGTAGTTACCAGTTACTATCCAAGCTTACAGGTAGTTACCAGTTACTATCCAAGCTTACTGGTAGTTACCAGTCACTATCCAAGCTTACAGGTAACAACCAGTTACTATCCAAGCTTACAGGTAGTTACCAGTTACTATCCAAGCTTACTGGTATTTACCAGTTACTATCCAAGCTTACAGGTAACAACCAGTTACTATCCAAGCTTACAGGTAGTTACCAGTCACTATCCAAGCTTACAGGTAGTTACCAGTTACTATCCAAGCTTACAGGTAGTTACCAGTCACTATCCAAGCTTACTGGTAGTTACCAGTCACTATCCAAGCTTACAGGTAGTTACCAGTTACTATCCAAGCTTACAGGTAGTTACCAGTTACTATCCAAGCTTACAGGTAGTTACCAGTTACTATCCAAGCTTACAGGTAACAACCAGTTACTATCCAAGCTTACAGGTAGTTACCAGTCACTATCCAAGCTTACAGGTAGTTACCAGTTACTATCCAAGCTTACAGGTAGTTACCAGTTACTATCCAAGCTTACAGGTAGTTACCAGTTACTATCCAAGCTTACAGGTAGTTACCAGTTACTATCCAAGCTTACAGGTAGTTACCAGTTACTATCCAAGCTTACAGGTAGTTACCAGTTACTATCCAAGCTTACAGGTAGTTACCAGTTACTATCCAAGCTTACAGGTAACAACCAGTCACTATCCAAGCTTACTGGTAGTTACCAGTTACTATCCAAGCTTACAGGTAGTTACCAGTTACTATCCAAGCTTACAGGTAGCTACCAGTTATTATCCAAGCTTACAGGTAACAACCAGTCACTATCCAAGCTTACTGGTAGTTACCAGTTACTATTCAAGCTTACAGGTAGTTACCAGTTACTATCCAAGCGTACAGGTAGTTACCAGTCACTATCCAAGCTTACAGGTAGTTACCAGTTACTATCCAAGCTTACAGGTAGTTACCAGTTACTATCCAAGCTTACAGGTAGTTACCAGTTACTATCCAAGCTTACAGGTAACAACCAGTTACTATCCAAGCTTACAGGTAGTTACCAGTTACTATCCAAGCTTACAGGTAGTTACCAGTTACTATCCAAGCTTACAGGTAACAACCAGTTACTATCCAAGCTTACAGGTAACAACCAGTTACTATCCAAGCTTACAGGTAGTTACCAGTTACTATCCAAGCTTACAGGTAGTTACCAGTTACTATCCAAGCTTACAGGTAACAACCAGTCACTATCCAAGCTTACAGGTAGTTATCAGTTACTATCCAAGCTTACAGGTAACAGTCACTATCCAAGCTTACAGGTAGTTACCAGTTACTATCCAAGCTTACAGGTAACAACCAGTTACTATCCAAGCTTACAGGTAACAACCAGTCACTATCCAAGCTTACAGGTAGTTACCAGTCACTATCCAAGCTTACAGGTAACAACCAGTTACTATCCAAGCTTACAGGTAGTTACCAGTTACTATCCAAGCTTACAGGTAGTTACCAGTTACTATCCAAGCTTACTGGTAGTTACCAGTTACTATCCAAGCTTACAGGTAGTTACCAGTTACTATCCAAGCTTACAGGTAGCTACCAGTTATTATCCAAGCTTACAGGTAACAACCAGTCACTATCCAAGCTTACTGGTAGTTACCAGTTACTATTCAAGCTTACAGGTAGTTACCAGTTACTATTCAAGCTTACAGGTAGTTACCAGTTACTATCCAAGCTTACAGGTAGTTACCAGTTACTATCCAAGCTTACAGGTAGTTACCAGTTATTATCCAAGCTTACAGGTAACAACCAGTCACTATCCAAGCTTACTGGTAGTTACCAGTTACTATCCAAGCTTACAGGTAACAACCAGTCACTATCCAAGCTTACAGGTAACAACCAGTTACTATCCAAGCTTACAGGTAGTTACCAGTTACTAACCAAGCTTACAGGTAGCTACCAGTTATTATCCAAGCTTACAGGTAACAACCAGTCACTATCCAAGCTTACTGGTAGTTACCAGTTACTATCCAAGCTTACAGGTAACAACCAGTCACTATCCAAGCTTACAGGTAACAACCAGTTACTATCCAAGCTTACAGGTAGTTACCAGTTACTATCCAAGCTTACAGGTAACAACCAGTCACTATCCAAGCTTACAGGTAGTTACCAGTTACTATCCAAGCTTACAGGTAACAACCAGTTACTATCCAAGCTTACAGGTAACAACCAGTTACTATCCAAGCTTACAGGTAACAACCAGTTACTATCCAAGCTTACAGGTAACAACCAGTTACTATCCAAGCTTACAGGTAACAACCAGTCACTATCCAAGCTTACAGGTAGTTACCAGTTACTATCCAAGCTTACAGGTAAACAACCAGTTACTATCCAAGCTTACAGGTTGCAACCAGTTACTATCCAAGCTTACAGGTAACAACCAGTTTCTATCCAAGCTTACAGGTAACAACCAGTTACTATCCAAGCTTACAGGTAACAACCAGTTACTATCCAAGCTTACAGGTAGTTACCAGTTACTATCCAAGCTTACAGGTAGTTACCAGTTACTATCCAAGCTTACAGGTAACAACCAGTCACTATCCAAGCTTACAGGTAGTAATCAGTTACTATCCAAGTTTACAGGTAACAACCAGTTACTATCCAAGCTTACAGGTAGCAACCAGTTACTATCCAAGCTTACAGGTAGTTACCAGTTACTATCCAAGCTTACAGGTAACAACCAGTTACTATCCAAGCTTACAGGTAGTTACCAGTCACTATCCAAGCTTACAGGTAGTTACCAGTTACTATCCAAGCTTACTGGTAGTTACCAGTTACTATCCAAGCTTACAGGTAGTTACCAGTTACTATCCAAGCTTACAGGTAACAACCAGTTACTATCCAAGCTTACAGGTAACAACCAGTTACTATCCAAGCTTACAGGTAGTTACCAGTCACTATCCAAGCTTACAGGTAGTTACCAGTTACTATCCAAGCTTACAGGTAACAACCAGTTACTATCCAAGCTTACAGGTAACAACCAGTTACTATCCAAGCTAACAGGTAGCAACCAGTTACTATCCAAGCTTACAGGTAGTTACCAGTTACTATCCAAGCTTACAGGTAGCAACCAGTTACTATCCAAGCTTACAGGTAGCAACCAGTTACTATCCAAGCTTACAGGTAACAACCAGTTACTATCCACTTACAGGTAAAACCAGTTACTATCCAAGCTTACAGGTAACAACCAGTTACTATCCAAGCTTACAGGTAACAACCAGTTACTATCC